>NC_056732.1:1561438381-1561453381 GCF_019279795.1 Protopterus annectens
TACCAGCTTTGACTGTTCTATGTTTATGGAGATCCCTAGCTTTTTAGACTTTGAGTGTACGATATGGCTTGAAGCAGTAGACTCCTGGTTGGAGCAGTAAGGAGCCAATTTTCTAGGTACGGAAACACGTGGAATCTTTGTAGTCTCAGGTGAGCTACTACTACTGCCATGCATTTAGTGAATAATCTGGGGGCTGTGGAGAGACCTAAGGGCAGTACTCGAAATTGGTAATGATTGGCTCCCAGCCAGAAGCGGAGTTATCTTCTGGATCATTTGTCCATTTTTATGTGGTAATATGCATCCTGAAGAGTTATAGAGTACATCCAGTCATCCTTCTCCAAAAAAGAAAGAATGGACTCATCCGTGACCATCTGGAATTTTATTTGTCTGATGAACTTGTAAAGCACACAGATCCAAAATTGGCCTCCAGTCCCCTGTCTTTTTTGACACTAAAAAGAACCTTTAGTAAAATCTGGATCCTATTTGGTCTGGTAGGACTGATTGGATGACTCTCTTTCTCAGCAGTTTTTGAACCTCTAGCACTGCTGCATCTCTCTGATTGCATGGATCATCAGTGATTCGCCTTAGAGGCCTGGGGTAAAGGTTGAAGCGGATATGGTAACCTCTGGTCATTATCCCCTGCACCCAGGAGACTGATGTTGTCAATTGCCAGGCCAAGTGATGCAGGGAAAAACCTCCCCTGACTGCTTCCAGAGGTAAGCAATCAGGCTGCTCTTCAGGAGCGCTGATAGAGCTGACCAGACAAAGAATCTCTGGACCCCTGGTTTCATGGGACCCCCTCTGCCACGGTAGGAGTGTCTCCCTGATGAGTTCCTCCCTCTGCCCCAGGGGGGTTGCTCACCACGCATGTCGCTGAAAGGTCTTTGGGATTTCTTGAACCACATCTTTCTGCCCCTCTAATTCCTGGAGTAGGAACGTTGAGGGGTTGAAAAATGTATGCCCATGGCAGATAGGGTCTTTCCGTCCTTCTTACACCTGGCTAATGTGTCCTTAACTTTTGGGCCAAACAAGGAAGACTCCTCAACAGGAGCGTTGACAAAGGAAGACTTGAAGGGGTCAGTGAAGTCACATAAGTGCATCCAGGCATGACATCTCATGACAACGCCTGAAGCAGGGCTACTCCCAAGGTTTGTGTGAGCTATCAACTGCATGGAGGAGTTAGAGATGGACTATGGGGTGGCAAGCTGAGAGATGACATTATGTCACATCTCTTCAGGTAATATTCTTGCCAAAGTACCTGAAACTTCTGTAATCAGGTCCCTTTGGTGGCAAGTAAAATGTGCCATGTAATTCAGTTACCATATGGCAAAGGTCGCTGAAGTGTAAGTCCGCTTCCCTAGTCTGTCTATTTTCCTGGACTTCCTGTTTGGAGGATGGACAGTCAAACCTTTTTCTGCTACTTCCTTCTTAGTGGCCACCACCACAACCATGGAGTCTACTGCCAAATCTCTGGACCAGTGAGGGTGGTCTTCTGGTGGGGAGATAATTTTATCAGGCCTCCGGGGAATCGGCTCAACACTGTCAGGGTTCTTCCAGGCATGCTGCGCAATGAGTTTAATCAGCTCATCTGCAGGTGGTGTCACCCAGGAAGTAGATGGTCAAGCATGGAAGACTTGCTAGAATAAGGATTCCTTAGTAGAAGGGCTGATGTGATGCCCGTGCACTGACCCAGTAATCAAATCCCTATCAGGACATCTGCAGGGATATCCAAAAACACACCTACTTGCTGGCTTTCTTTTCCACCCTCCCAGTCAAGATGAACCCTAGCCAAAGTATTTGGAATGGGGTCCCTCCTAAATCTCTGATTGGAGTAGACTGCCCAGGCAAGTAGTGCTCCTCTGTAACCATTGCAGTCTTCACAATAGTTATGTCTGAGGCTGTGTCTCTCTTAGCAATGGTCTCTTTGCCATTCACTATGATAGAATATAACCTCTTGAGGTAGTTTGGTACCCTTGTTGTCTCAAGACAACCTACTGTTGGCATTTTGTCTTTCCCACTTACTGGCTCCCTCACCTTTTGCTCCCCAACATGCCTCCATGGACATCTATATGCTACATGGCTCCACTGGTTGCATTCAAAACACTTAACCCTAGGTCCTGGACGTGTACCTGGAGTAGTGGCTTCCCCTGCTACTGGCAGATTCTGTTGGGGCAGTCTGGGCTGCCCACCATGGGTTCCTTTAGACTCATGAGCAGCACTGGGTGTCCCTTTCCAGTGCAGTGATGCCCTGTTTGCTAGGTATAGGTCTTCCTTCTTCCCCAACTCATTTGAAGTACCACATTGTCTATCAGTTAACCAGATCCTCATGTCTTCAGGCAAAGTGCTAAGGGCTTGATCCCTCATCAGAAAGTCTGCCAGCCCTTCAAAAGTGGTGACCTGACATCCACTCAGCTCCCTATGAAAATAAGTGCTCAGTTCAGCAACATATTCATGCACACTTTCATCTGCCTTGCATCTATGTTCACAAAACATTTTCCTATAAGCTTCAGGTGTTAGCTTAAAAAATTCAAACAGACAATTCTTAACAGCAGTATAATCAAAAAATTCATGATCATAAAGTTTAGACAACACGGTTACAGCTTTACCATAGAGTAAGGGGGTCAGGAACCATACCCAGAGCCTTTGGTCAACATCATACTGTTTACATAACCTCTCAAACATATGAATGAAACTATCAAAATTATGCCCCTCTGTAAACTGTGGAAGAAATTTACTGATCTTTTGTGCTTCTGGGGTCCAGTTACTCCCTTCCCCATTACCTCCATGACTCTGGCAAAGAGTCAGCATCTCCTTTTTGTGCTGCCTCTGCCTCTCCTTCTCCACAGCTTCCATTTCCAAATGCCTGGCCTCCAACTCAAGTCTCTTTAGCTCCAGATGGATTTTTAAGTCCTCTGCAGAAAGGTTGAGCTGTCCATTCTCTGAGTGTTTTACATCTCCACGGCCAGTCTGATCGTTCTCCTGATTGCTGTTTTCTGATGCAGATGTGACCAAAGTTGCAATCATGTCTACTTAGTTAGGTTTCCATGCACCAGTCCCTTAGCCTGCCACATCTCAGCTAACTGGCTCCTTGTCAGCTTGCCATACTCCTCTGCTGACATGCTTGCCTGCTCTCCCTGACTAAGCTAACAAAAGAAATAAAACAATTGTGATCTGAACTCTGAATATTCACTGCATGACTGATTTAGAATACAAAAACACCTTCAGTGATCACTGTCCACAAGCTACAGGAATTCAGTGTCCTAACCACTACAACTAAATTAGTATGTGATGTGGCTAACTCACCACAATCAAACAGTTAATATTTGATGTGTATATCCCACCACTGTCAAACAATTAATATATCTCACCCGTGCACTGGTGCAGAAATCAAAGAGCCTCAGTCCTCACCATTAACACCAGTGATGGGCATGCACATTGGGAAGGATAACAAGTACACACACAGTAAAGTACAATTTCCCTTAAGAGCACACAGAGATCACAGTCAGTCTGGGGATGGTTTTTCCCTTTCTCTCCAGATCCCCAACAAGACTCCCTACTCACACAGGTATAGAATGGCGTTCTTAGCCAGGGTTCCAAGCCAATTCCCCCAGCACTCCCTCTGTCCAACCAGAGCTTCATGTCCCTGCCCAAGTAGCTGACACACACTTCAAGATATGAGTAATATATAAACACACAGACACTCCTGGGGCAAAGGCTGGCACAGGCTCATCAGGTATGCCCCTTCTGCCCAGGCTATAAGGTAGTAATCCACTGCTACCAGAACCCCTTCTTATCAGCTACTATAAGGCCCTTCCCAAAGGGTGACCAATTTCACTGTGTAATACCGTTATCCAAATAGTAAGTGTGACCAGAACATTTAAGGCTATTGGAGTGGCTTAGTACACTATCACTAAATACATGCAAGTACTCTAGAGCTTAAATTATCTCTACACAAAACAGCCACAGTTAAAAGGTTTAAAAAATATTTAATAATAAATAATAAAAACACAAAACAAATCTCAATTCAACTCCGTGCTAGTCAAGAGTTCAGAGATCACAGGAAAATGCTTAAAATGATACTGTAGAATAGTCTGACATAAATATAGAAAGCAGCTATTCTAATCTTACTATTTTCTATCTATTTCCAAGAGAGATACTAAAGTCTAAGATCCTACTTACATAAAGAGCAAGCAAATGCTGGTGATGTTGTTCTAAGACAAATGCAAAATGCTATCTCTATCTCTCTGAGATCTCTTAAATTGAAAACACATCACTGCTGACTCATTTTAGATTACATCATTTTTGACACTTCTCTGGTTCCCAGGCTACCAGAAACTCTAAATTTACATTTCTTAGTAAGCTTGCACCTGGTCAGGAAGCCACAGCAATAAAACACATTATACATGTAAAATCTAGCAATTAACTCTTGTCCTAAGACAATAGAATGAATTCCTTCATCCAGACATACTGTATCTGAGCTTTGAGATCAAACAGTCATAAAATGCCACTTTATCAGCTTTCTTCCAGCAGGGTGTACTGTGGTTACATTTTGGAAGTTCAGAACATATAACACAGTTTTTCTTACATGTAGTTTTCTTACATTTGTACAACAGCCTGTGGATTACATTAATATTTACAATGACATAGAATTATCTACAAAAGTCTATCTGGCTGGGCTGACAGCCTTTCAGTTTTTTACAGGCTTCCAGTTGTCCCTCTGTTTCAAAATCTCCAGTATGTCTCTAAATGAGACATCTTCAGGGGGTGACCGTGGGGACCCTTCTCCCTCATCAAAATTTGCATCTTCAGTGACAGATTCCTCAGGGGAATCCATGTGCTTCCTCTTGCACGTTCTCTTTTGGGGTGGCTTCTCAGTGGGATCTTCTCAGGAGAACCCAAAGAGTGGGTGCCCTGAAGTAGGGTTTCTTGCTGCTTCCATGCTCGAAGTCTCTGTGTAGTGGGCTGCGTCAACTGCATGCCAGAGGAAAGGGAAAGGTCAGGTTCCGACGATGGGGGTGTCAACTATCACTTGGAAGGCAGGCCCACCTGAAGAGGGATGGGAGCCTGGAACCGAGAGGGACAACCTCAGATTGGGGTCACATCCCACTCTGATGAGCCCACCTCCAGTATAGGAGCCCTGAGAAAACTAGGAGGTGTGGGAACAGCCAGAACTGTAGATGGCACCTAGAAAAAATTGGCACCAAAATAGGGGTCATGGTACCGACAGATCAGTCATGGTCCCAAGGGTGGACCGGCTCCGAATGGAGCAAAGTCAAGAGGGCAGGCTCCGGAACCGTAGAAGGAAACATCACCAGAACCAAAGGTGTAAGCACAGGGGTAGACTTCGGTATCGAGGGCTCCAAAGCATGAGAAGAGGTTGAAGGAGGATATGTTGGAGTCTGTGCAGAAAAACCTTTGGCTCCAGGTGGGTGGAAGTCTTGGTAGGGGTCAGAATTCCTCTGGCTGCCAAGAGCTGATCGACAAGCCTCAGTACATCTAGTTCAGAAAGACTCCTGGTGGACCATATTGATACTCCAAAAGGAGAGTCAGGTCTCTCAAGAAAAGGACTATACTGTTGTCCAAGGAAGGAGGCGATAGCAGGTGAATATCTGGTCCTAGGCAAAATTTCAGGTTTCGGCACCGAGGATGTTGCCATGAAAGAAGTTATTGTCAGTGTTGAAAATGTGTCTAGTACTGAAGTAACTATCGGTACTAAAGTAGATATCAATGTTGCGTTTCTTTGGTTGACAACTTCGGCACTGTAGAGCTAGTCATAGGCTCTGGTGCAGAAATAGTTGATGCAGACATTTTAGGTATTTTTGGTTCAGATATTGTCTGATAGCATTAAAATTCTGTAGAACTCGGGGAAGCCGGAACCAAATGGCTTCTCTTTTTCTTTTCTTTCCTGGGAGGCGGTAAGACCTCCACCTCAGAAAGGGCCTCCAAAAAGTTTTTTTTAATAAACCCTTCAGGATTAATTTATTCTTCCGCTCTGACAAAGTACGAGAGCTAAAGTTTTTACACAGGTCACACAGAGGTTGTATCTGGAGGTGAGGAACTCCGAGACAGTAAACACATGAAAGATGCCTGTCCAAATTGGGCATCTTTCGCTCACACTTGCCACACTGATTGAACTCGATCATTCCTTCCTTGTCAGACATAGTTGTAAGAGCCTAAGTAGCTAGACAGAAAGGGGAACAATATAGTTACCAGATTTAGACAACAACAGAAATATCAAAGGTAATCACAGAGAAGGGAAAAATTATCTACTTTTTTATGGAAGGAAGAAGAGGGAAATACCAATGATGGTAAGGTAATTACCACAAGGGTAAGAGAGGGGCACATACCAACAATGGTATTAAGACTGCCAAAAAAGGGTAGAAAAAGGGAGAGAACCTACAGACAAAGTATAAGGAAAAGAGAAGCATTAAATGCTAAGAAAGCAAAAGGACTAGAAGAAATTCAGTAATATAAATATAAAAAAATTCTACTACTTAGCTGAGAGCTGGCTTGACACTTCTTGAGAAGTACATGTCAAACGAGATCTGAAGATAGGAGGAGAGGGGCACTATGGGTAGGACTTAGCTCCAGAGGTTTTGGCTGGCACGAGCTTGTGTATTGGCCGAGTCGGTTCCAAGGACAGAACTGAAGTACCATCAGTAAGGAATGAATGAAGATTTACAACATGATATATGATATTTAACAAAACATGGATGCGTAGTTGTATGTCTGGCTAAAGCATGAAGGGTTTTAGGTAATCTTACACATGTGGAATGGAAATGATTGATTGGTTAACTTTTTTATTGCCTTGACAATCCTATTTCAGCTAGGCACTGTTTCATTGTTTGTTATTCTGAGGAAGTTCTTAAATAACACAGATCGAAAGCGCTCAACTACGGGTTTTGCGGCGGCTGATTTATTTATTTCATGCAACTATTCCCAATAGTCTCCTGAATAATCAATTCTAACAGAAATGTGGCTAAAACCCCACATACTTGAAATTCTAACCCGCGGTTATATCATACATAGACACGACAGGACTCAAGCGATGTGGCGGCATAACTGTAATATATAAAAATACTATCAAACTAGAAAGGCTTCAAATCAACCCCCCCCCAAACCTCTTGAATTCTGAATTTCTAATCACCCGCCTTCAACTAAACTCCAACAAACATATCATTATAATAGCGATTTATATACTCCCAGGTAACAACTCAGACATTAATGAAGACCTTCTTTGTTGGTGTGCCTCAACTTTTAGTCAAGAAACAATAATAATGGATGTTTTCAACATGGACTGGTACACCTGCTCCTTGGAAAATCACTTCTATTTTATTAACCTCCAATGGTTTCGGTCAAATTATACAATCCCCTACCAGATTTGACAAACATAACAAAAAAGAATCAGTCCTAGACTGGATACTTACAAAAAAAAACCCCTCTCTCTGTCACTAATCTGGCTGTCTCCTTGACAGTCTAAGTGATCACCTACCCACTTAGGCACCGCATTTGCCCTACTAAAAATATCATTTACAAACTTGTCCGCAACAAAAGACATTTCTCCTTTAAAGTCTTCAAAGCCCTCCTGCAACAATGTAACTGGTCCTCTTTAAAATATCCTCACCTTGACTCAATTGTTCAATATTTCAGTGACAAATTCCTCAAAATTCTAAACAACCTAGCTCCCTTTAGAAAGACCTATTCTATCTCCAAGTACATACCATGGCTTACCAGTGATACCAAGCAGCTCCTCAAACTGAGAGACAGAGCCTGGTCCCTATACCACAAAAACAAAAATCAAGACTATCATCAGTTATGCAACCTTGCCAAAAAACAAATCGGGCACAACAAAAAGCTATACTATAAAACAATGCAACAAAACACCAAAACAATCCCCAGATATTTTGGGGAGTCATCAAACAACTAATAAAGCCTGGACAGATCACAAACCCAGCTCCAACCACAACAAATTCCACAGGTAGCACTGTCTCACAATTTAACACTTTATCAACTCTATATTCTCCCTAGTGAAAAAAAAACAGCAGTAGACCCCCCATCTATTCCTAATGAATTAGACAGAACCTTCAATTCCTTTTCAAGTCAAACCAATTCAAAAATAATGTTTGTCTTTTCTGTTTTTTCCCGGTTAGGGGTCGCCACAGCAGAACTCCGGTCCACTAATGATTGGCAGTCGATTTTTATGGTGCCAAGTTGCCAGCCTGATGCCCAACCTTCAGCAAAGGCACGCCCATTCACGCATGTCTTTTGGAGGCCACTCAACCGCAGGGAGGACCTTTCCAAACTTAAGACCATCTCCCTTAGAGCTCCTACCCCATATATTTACTAATAAACCATTCCATTGCTGAACAGTACAACCCAACCTCTGGAAAGTCTGTTTTATCATCAATCTTCACAAAGGTGTCTCCTCTACTGAGTTCTCAAACTACAGGTCCATTGTCCTCCTCCCTCCCATAGCCAAGATTCTTGAAAAATGCATACACCGCCAACTCCTTGACTATCTACTATGTAATAATCTCTTATCTACCTCTAAACATGGCTTCAGACCTAAACACAGTATAACAACTGTCCTTGTTAGTTTTACAAACTCAATCAACCAGCTTAGACATGGCAACCAGCTCGTCCCGTCTATCTTTCGTGATATGTCTAAGACTTCTGATACAGTATCCTACCAAAAACTAATAAATGAGCTAGCTTCCTTAAACCTAACTCAGACAGCCCTCTTCTGGTTTCTCAGCTATTTAACTGACTGCCAACAGGCAGTTAAGTGGCAAAATGAACTCTCCACTCAATTACCGGTCTCAGTAGGAGTAACCCAAGGCTCAATTCTTGGTCCATTGCTCTTCACCATATTCACCAACAAGCTCAGCATAGCCACCCAGCATGCAACCATTGTTCAAAATGCAGACAACTCCTCCCTCATATGTTCAGCTCCTTCCCTACCAGAACTCCTACAAACAAGCCAACAGTATTTCCAAGACTTTGAAAAATACCTCTCAGATCTCAACTCATAGGCATTCAAAATAAAACTAAGCTTATGCTCTTCACTAATAGCAACGTTCCTGATAACTCTCCCCCCAGTCGCCATCTACTCAGCCAACAAAACTAAAATTCAGTCTGTCCAGCACACCAAACTCCTTGGAGTCACAACTGAAAGCAACCTAAAATTTGACAAACACCTCGCTCTAACCATCAAAAAGGTCAACATTAAGCTACGCTCACTGCACAAAGTCAAGCCATAAATAACCGAGGGCACTAGACATTCAGTAGCTAGAACTCATCTATTCTCTACCCTTCGATATGCCTCACCAATATTCACTAATTTCAGAAAATCAGATTTTAACAAATTGGAGTCCTGCTATAACAAAATCACAAGATTTGCTACTAACCTCCCTTACAAATCACATCACTGCATAGCACTTCACAAACTAAATTGGATTGAACAACTTAATCTCCTATCCCTCAACCAAATAACTTTAATTTATTTCATCTTCCACCATCCAGACAACTGTCCAGCACTCAAGAATTTAGTGCAACCCTACTCAAATGACAGGACATTAAGATCCTCCAACAAACTACTACTCAAAGTAACTAAATCAAATAAATGTTATGGCAACTCTCTAGTCTCCCACCAAATATCTACGTCCTGGAATTCCATGCCTCAGTTTCACAGGTTCATAAGGTGTACTAGGCTAATGGCCATGGAGCCTTTACAAGTGTAGCCCATAGAAGTGCCCTGGCATCGTGCCACTCACCGTTAGATCCCAGTGCCTCTATCATGTAGAGCCACTGGAGTGAACCCCGGGGTGAACTTTCTATTTTCCATTCACTCATCAAGATTTCTCTTGAAGACGGCCAGTGAGGTGCTCTGTTTGACATGTATGGGAAGTCTATTCCAGAGCATGGGCAGTCTCTGGGTTATGAACCTGTCCCTCCAGCATGTTCTGTTGATTGTGGTAATGAGGTTGAGGTTTCTGGAGTGTGTGGTGTGGAAGGAATGGGATTTCTTTAGATGTAGCATTTCTAACAGGGCTGGGTCAGACATGGCTTGGTAAGTCAAGCAGAGATCTCCTTTTAGTAGATGATATGAGACAGAGAATAGCTGGAGTTTTTTGAGTCTGTCCATGTATGACGTGTTTAACACCTAGGCTCCTCTTTGCGAGATACGTTTGTGGCCTCTCCCGCTGTTGTAGGTGTCTAGTGAGGTACATGCCAAATGGGGCACTATACTCAATGATTGATCTAATGAGGGAAGAGTAGAGAGAGATGATGACCTCTTTCTTCCTGGATGCAAAACCCTTGGTAATGAGATGTGTCACAATGAAGGACTTTCTGACCACAGTGGCAATATGTTGGTCGAAGGAGTTTTTTGCTGTCAACCTGTGTCCCCAGATCTCTTATAACGCCTTCAGTGTTCAGTGAGCTCCCATCAATGTGGTAATTAGCAGGAACTGAGTTTTTCCCAAAGCGGAATACAACGCAATTTCTGGAATTAAGCTTAAGGCCATGGTTTTGACATCACTGGTCTCAGTGAGGCCTTTCTGTAGGATGTCTGCATCATTTGGCTAGTTAATGGCTCCCAGCTTGCAGTCGCCGCAAACTTGGTCAGCCAGAGTCCCCCCGTGTTGGCCTGGACTTCTGAGAAGTAGATGCCAAACAGGACAGGACCCAGGACCGAACCCTGTGGGACTCCACTCATGGCTGGTCAGCTGTCTGACTTGGAGTCCGCTACTTTCACGTCATTTTCAGACAATACTAAATTTATTTTATTTTATTTTTATTTTATATTTGTTGACCGGGCTAGTCTAGCTGGATACATATCTATTTTCAGTAGAGGCCCGGGGAGAAAAGCTCCAAACATGAGTAAATTATAACATTCAAACATTCAAAAAATGACTAGTTTCAATTACATAGCAAGACATACTAAGAAAAGTTATTAATTTGTGAACAATGTATGGTTTCATTAGAGTAGGTGTAAGAAAGAATCAAGCATTAGTTCTTTCTTAGGTGTCATGCTCAATCAGACAAGAGGTTACAGTATTTGAACATTAGCATTCCCTTGAAAAATAAATCATTAAGTCAGCAAAAAGAAGAGAATGGGAAGGAGAAGATGCAGGTAAAAAAGAGTGGGTTGGTCGTAATTATTCAAGAGTTGTAGGGGGGGTATTTGTTCTGGAAGCAGGAGAGGAAAGGGGGAGGAGAAGAAAGAAAAGTATGATTCAATCAGGTTTTGAGCAGGGGCAAAGCCAATGTATTTTTAGGTGATCTCTGAGGTGTTTCTTAAAGATTGGTGTAGATGAGAGAGAAGTGAGTGTACTAGGAAGTTTGTTCCAGATTCTACCCACAACATTGGAAAAGAGTGACTCTCCCGCTTTGTTATGAGATAAACTGTTGGCAATAAGTAACTTATTAGAAGAGCGTAGTGTTGTAAGATTTTTATATGGGGAGATCAGATTAGAGAGGATAAGAGTATTAGTAGGATGGTGCAGGATTTTTTGTGCGATCACAAGTTGATTGTAATGTAGTTGGTTTTGTAGTTCTAGCCATCTGAGTTGTTTAAGGTTAAGACAATGGTGGGTTCTATATGGAGAGCCAGTGGCAAATCTGGTTATGTTATTGTAGCTAGTTTCCAGTTTGGTGAGATTATGTTTTGAAAGATTGGTATAAATGGCGGATGCATAGAATAGGGTAGATGTAAGATGAGTCTGGGCAATGGATTTCCTAGCTAGTGGGGTAAGGAAGGGTTTTATTCTATACAGGGAGCCTAATTTTTTATTGACAGATTTAATAGTATTGTTAACATGGGCATCGAAGTTGAGGTTATGGTCAATAGTTACGCCAAGGAGATGAGCAGTAGAATCAGGGGAAATACAGGTTCCATTGTCAGAGGTAATAGTGAAGTGGATCTGTGTTGATTTTTTGGTGGGAATAAAAAGTAGTAGTTTAGTTTTTTGGGGGTTAAGAAGAAGGCAGCGTTGGGTGAACCATTTTTCAACTGTGTTGAATACATTTTGTGTAAGGGTCTGGAGAGAGGAAGAAGACTTGGCAGTACAGATAAGAGTAGAGTCATCAGCGTATTGTATACAGGTGGATTGTGGAAAAACAGTATGGAGATCATTAATAAAGACGGAGAAAAGAAGAGGGCCTAGGATAGAACCTTGAGGAACTCCAGTGCTCACTGGGAGGTGTGTGGATAGATTATTGTCCCAGAGTACTGCTTGCTGTCTATTTTCCAGATAAGATTTGAACCAAAGGATTGCTTGTGGGTCAAGAGATTGGGCTTTTAGCACATTGATAAGTAGGTTGTGATTGACCATGTCAAAGGCTTTAGATAGGTCAATAAATAGAGCGGCTGAGAGAGAGTTATTGTTCCGATTCCTGTTTATGCAATCAATAAAAGTTAGCAGGGCAGAAGTAGTGCTATGAAAGGGCCTAAAACCGTGTTGACAATTAGCAAGCAAGTTGTTGTGGAGAAGGTGCTGAAGTAGTTGATGGTGAATACATTTTTCCATAATTTTGGCTAATGGGAGAGTAGAGCAATTGGTCGGTAGTTGGAGATATCAGTAGATTTACCTCCTTTGTGCAAGGGGATTATATGAGACACTTTCCATATGGAGGGGATGTAGCCTTCTGAGATAGATCTGTTTATAAGGATGGAAACAGGGTATGCTATGGCTTTAGCTGCAATTTGAAGGTATTCTGCTGGGAGGCTATCAGCAGAGGGAGTGTAGGGTTTGAGTTTTTGAAGGAGTTTGCAGATAAAGGATGTTGGAACAGGTTGCAAATGTAGGGAGGGAAGTGGACTGTTAGTATGTTGTGAAGGAGTGGGGGTGATGGGTGCTAGTGTTTGAGTTAGAGTTTGAATAGCTTCAATGAAGTAATTGTTAAAAGCATTAGCTATTTGCAGAGGGTTATTACTGGGAATAGAATAGGGGGAAGGAGTTCAGGCATGTCCTGGTTTGAGCAGTTTATTAATGCCAGACCAAAACTTTTGAGGATTTTTAGAGTGTGATTGTTGAAGGTGGGAATAGTAGTTTTTTTTGTCTGAGATTATATTCTTTTTGACAGCATTTCTTACCTGTTTAAAGTATAGATGGTCTGCAGAGCTTTTAGAGGTTCTCCATTTTGCCCATATTTTGTTTCGTAGAAGCATTTTTTCTTTAGTTTGTTTTGTGAGCCAAGGGGCTATTTTGGTTCTAACTCTGGAGGAGCGGAAGGGAGCATGGCTATTTAGAATTTGAAGGAATGTAGAATTAAAATAGGAGATTGCTTCATCCAGATTAAGTAGCTTTAGAGATGACCAGTTACAGGCTTTTAGCTCATTAATGAAGTTCTCTACTTGGAAGTGTTTTTTAGAACGATAGGTAACAAAATTGTTATTTTTACGGCTGTAATTCTTTTGTTTTGTAATGTAGGTTAGAATGTGATCACTGATGTCATCTGGGAGAGTTCCTGTTTTGTAGGTATCTGGATGACTATTTATAAGGATCCAGTCAAGAGTAGTTTCTTTATTACTTGGTTTGTGGATTCTAGTAGGGGTGTTTATTATTTGGTTGAAACCAAATAGATTTATGTGGGTGTTAGGGTTGGGGGAATTACATGTAGTCCAGTCTATATTAAAATCACCTAATACAATCGTTTCTTGAGGTAAGTGAGTGGAAAGGCTACTAAGAATGTTTTCTAGAGTGCTAATATTATTTCCTGGAGGGATGTAAGAGCAGATTATATAGATTGATTTAGAGCTATTTATTTGGTGTCAAAGGCCTTGGCAAGGTCTAGTTCATATACCATACAAGGTGATGACAAGCAATTCTAGCAACACATCCAAGTTTAAACTACTGCTTAAGGAACACCTAACCAAAATCTGGCTTTGCTCCTGCACTAATCCAGGCTGTTCATTCTGTCCTACATTGTTTTTATAATCAAAATATCTCTTCCCTTACTAAATTCTAACATCCAAACTATTAATTCTCTCATTGAATTCCAATTGATCTCTGCCTGTCTTAAGTTCACTACTGCTCCTGTCTTTATTGACCTACAACCTATCTTAACCTTCCAAGGCTCATCATAGTCCTTCCTTCTTGTCCCTCATCTCAGTATTACCTTAGTTATCACTGTTTAGAACAAGTAACACTAGCATAGCAACAATCAGCCTTATTCTTGTTCATATACCATACATGTATCTCATAACATTTACCATCAAAACCATGATATTTATCTACTAAACAGTCATTTCTCTATAATGGCACAAGCTATTTCATGCTAGTTTATTTGTTAGCTCTCTTTTTTCCTCTTTATATTACTCTCTCAGTTTGTATTGTTTATGTATAAACTATTTATTATCTATATTTACCAAAATGATGTATTCTTGATTGTTATCGATTTCTTGTATTGTTTTTAATGTGTTTTTGTAATGGAGCTTTTCTCCCCGGGCATCCACTAAAAAAGGCCCACTGGCCCAGTCAGACATCCCCTGTAAACAAGTGCATAATAAATAAACACAGGTTCATAGGTTCATAGGTTGGTACTAGGCTATCAGCCCTAGGGCCTATACAAGCCTAGCCATAACAATTCCCTGGCTATTTCTTCCCACACTATTTACTTCCCTGGACCCCTGTCTAGCAGGGCAACTGACGTGATCCCCAGGGTGAATTTCCTTTCTCCCATCCAATCGTCAAGGTTCCTTTTGAAGAGGGCCAAAGAGACACTCTGCTTGACATGTATGGGCAATCTATTCCAGAGTCTGGGGAGTCTCTGGGTCAGGAACCTATCCCTCCAGCATGTTTTGTTTATTGTGATGACAAGGTTTAGATCCCTGGAATGTGTGGCTTTGAGGGATTGGGATTTCTTTAAGTGTAGCATGTCCAACAGCTCTGGGTTTGACATGGCCTTGTATGTTAAGCAGAGATTGCCTCTGGGTAGACGATATGCGACAGAGTATAGCTGGAGTTTTTTAAGGCGGTCAGCATAGGGCATCTGCTT
>NC_056732.1:1561760881-1561783381 GCF_019279795.1 Protopterus annectens
CTCTACTCTCAGGATCACTGGAAAGGGTATTCTTGCCTGGACCACTTTTGTTCCTTCAGCAGCATTCAGCAAAGCAGATCTACCACTCCATTTTGTATAAGTACTTAAAGGGACCTGGACCCTGTAAAAATGCCAAACTTCCTGGGAGCAGTCTGTGAGTCTGGCTTCAGGGATGCCATATTAAAATCACCCATAAATCCCTCAAAAATGACAAGAATAAAAGTGTTTTAGAGTATCCTAGCCCTAAACGTATATAACTCTTTTTTTCTGGTTTCTGAGATCTCTTTAGCTTTAAATTTGAAGTGGGCTCACATTATGGACAGGTTTTCCACAAAATTATACATTTTCTGGGAGGTAGGGACTAAAAGACTGAATATCCTTATTTTTTCTATGTCGTAGCCTAGAGGAGAGGATATCAGACATTTCTAAATCAGTTCCTCCTCCTCAGAATCCAAGAACAATCCAAGATTGTTCCAGGGCAGAGGGCTGCCTTTTCCTCTTCTGAGGATAGACAACTACTGAAGCAGATGTCTAATCCATCCTGGCTTGCAGGTTTGGAAAAAAGGAAAATTATATATACAGTGGTATAAAAAGTGTACACACCTCTGTTAAAAAGCCAGGTTTTTGTGATATATAAAAAAAGAGACCACAACAAATCATTTCAAAACTTTTCCCACCTTTAATGTGACCTATAATCTGTACAATTCAATTGAAAAACAATCAAATCTGTTAGGGGAAAAATATAAAAAATAAAAAACATACAATACGCTGGTTGTCTGCACACCCTTAAACTAATATTTTGTTGAAGCACTAAACATACATAGTGCAAACATTTGGAGAGGTAAAACAATCTGAAAAGGATTATTATTAATAGTTAAAGTATACACAAGTTGCAGTTCATAGAGATGACATTAAACACATTGAGTACACTCTTAGGAAGAGAGATGACTAGATAATATAGCCTAGGTAAAAACTTTATTTGTCTCTATCTAAGAAATAGATTTTACTAATTACTTCTCTCCCAATATAGCCAAAGCATGCTTGGAGTGGAAGGTGGGAAGGACTAGTGCAGCCTGGGTAGTGCAGGGGCAGAGCCAAGCTTTATTTAGGTAGTCTTTTAGTAAATGTTTGAGGGTGGAGAGGTGAAAGGTAGATCTATTTTGCAGAGGGATAGAATTCCATTTTTAGAGACCAAGTATGAGTACAGGCTTTGGCCAGGATTTGTGGGGTTTATGTGTGCTGAGAAGAGATGTTGTTCATTAGATCAAAGTAGTCTATTTGGGTGATATGAATGGAATTGAGAATAGGAGTAAAACCAGGGCTGTCATCACCTTTGTGAATAATGGGTGTGGAGATAAGCTGTATGTAATCTAAGTTATGAGGCAGTTTGAGCCGGTTCAAAGCCTTAAGGGCAATACAGTCGTAGCTATGGTATTGTTTGTTGGTGGCACATTGTGCAACCTATTTTGCATGCCTCCAGCTTATTTTTGATTGTAGCCTACAGGTTGGGTAGGATGCGTGCACTGTATAAGAGAGATGAAAAAAGGTAGGCAATGGCAAGAATGGTTCTGATGGTGTTGCTAAGGAAGTTTTTATGCCTGTAGAGCATCCTTAATTTTTGGTGAGGCTTTTTATGTCATTTTGAACATGCAGGTCATATTTAAGGTTATCATCTATAATTGCTACAAGAAGTTTTGTATGGAAGACTCCTTCAATTTCAGTTTTGTTTAGCGAAATATTTAGAAATTGAACTTGGACTTCTGAACTAACAAATTTGGTTCACGGAGGTCCAAAACTTGACACATGTCCCCTTGGCACCAAAAAGAAGCGAGAGTAAGTTCCAATCACTCATTGTCCTGTTGGGACCTCTTGGATGGCTCTTTTTTGAAGAAGGTTTAGAACACCAAGGTGGGCCAACTCCCATTGGCGGGGTGTGATGCCCGGGAAAGATTTTGACTTGGGGGGGCTGAAGTAACCCCTAGAAATAATCTTTAACACCCACTGATTTCCTGAGATATTTGTTCAGGCTTGTGGGTGAAGGGAGAATCATCCCGCAACTGTCTTTAGGGCAGAACAGCCGGGCAGCGCTTCAGGAGCTCTGGGAGGGCTTCTCTGAGAATGTTTATCAGGAGACTTGATTCTGCAGACATCCTCTGACTCTGGGGCAGCATCTACCATCGAATTCCCCACCCCAGCTAGTGGAAGAGGATTCTTAGGGAGCATCCTGGAAGGAGGACTGGATCCTGTGGAATGAAAGCTTCCTACTACCTCTCTGAGTCTTAGAAAAGGATCGTTGAGAAGTAGAAAACTTGATTCCAACAGTGGACAGAGTCTTTCCTTCCTGCTCGCTGCGGGTTAATGTTTCCTTGACAGAAGGTCTAAACAAGGTAGATCCATCAAAGGGAGCATTTGCAAAAGACACTTTGAAGGGCTCAACAAACCTGCAAAGGCAAAGCCAGGCATGCTGTCTAATGGCAGTTCCTGTGTCAGACACTTGAGAGGTGGCCTCTGCCGCATTGGTGATCAACCTCATCGAAGCATTAGACAGGGAAGTCATTGTCACCAGCTTAGGAGAGACCAGTTTAAGACTCTCCGGGGGTAGTAACTCTGTAAGGGAAGTGGGGAGCTCCAATACCAAATCTCTCTGAAGCTGGGTAAAATCCATGTAGTTGGTTGCCCTCAGTCCAAATGTAGCTAAGGCAAACACATGCTTTTCAAAATGGTCAATTGCCCGAGATTCTCTATTCAGCAGATGGACTGAGGAGCTCTGCTCCACCAGCTCCTTCTTAGTAGCAGCAGCAACCACTGTGGTATCATTGGGGATGCCCTTACTCCAAAGGGCCCTATCTCTGGGGTGCCGAATAACTTGTCAGTCATTTTGGTCACCGGTTCCAGTGTATCTGGCTCCTTCCATGTCTGCGATGACATCCACAAGCTCATCAGTAGGAGGGGACACCCAGGTAAAAGATGGGCCCATCCCAAAGGCCTTCAGGAACACAGATTCCTCCAAAGACAAGGTATGGGAAGACCAACCACCTTTTTGCTTGAGAATTTCAAGGATATCTCCAAAAGACACTTCCTCTGGTGGAAGCCTGGAGGACCCATCTCCCTCTTCGAAATCTGTGTCCTCTGTCAGGGACTCTCTAGGGGAGTCCAGTTGCCTCCTTTCACACGTTCTCATCCAAGGACGTTTTTCCACATTAGGCTCTGGGGAGGAATCAGAAGAGACTAGGAATCCAAGTGGGGTAGTGCCCATCTGAAGGTGCTTGTGGAAGGTCTGACTATGGAAGGATGACGAGGCCTCACCACCCAAAACTGAGAGGGCTGGGGAGGACCTAGAGATGAAGGAGAGGTAACAGCCAAGCTGGAGAAGGTCCTCTATACCGCCTGGAAGACTGACTTGATGGGACAAAGCTCCCTTCTTCTCTCCTGCTGCCGCAGCCACCCAGGAGGAAAGGAGGGACTCTGATGCAGCACTGAGGCCCCCAGATGATACCGGCCTAGAGCTGTCTAGCGCTAAAGCCCCCAAGGGAAGGGAATGGTCCATAAAATACAAGCTTGACTCCATCCCCAGGGAACCAGCATTGTCTTCATGGGACCGAGGTGCAGCATGTTCTGGGGGCAACAAAACAGAACCCAACAGGGTCCCTGAAGAGAAGGATACTGGACACGGTCATCCTCTCACAGGGAATGCTCTAGTCCTGGTGTTGTAAACCTGAATGGGTCAGAAGAGGAGACTGAAGCTATATGGATGAAGAAGGACTCCTAGGCAACTGAGCTGGGGATGGTAACAAGCCCAGCTCAGTCTTGGCCTTGAGGAAACTCCTCATCATCCTGTCCATATCTGTGGGTAGTAAACGTCTGGAAGACCTTGACAATATGGAGGAATGCCCCAGTTTAGCAGGAGGTTTAGACAATGTCCTACAATCCCTGTAGGGGGTCTACCTCCGGCGCATTGGATCCGATGACCGAGATCTGGAGGGGAAGCTATCAATGACTATTGGATCTGCTATAACGATTGACTCTAAAGCTCTGAGAGGATCCGATGCTTTAGTCAGTGTGCTAGATGGATCCAATGAACGGGTCGGATCTGGGGAAGGCTTGCGCTGAGTCGGAACCGAAGGCCTCTGAAGTGTTAAAGCCTCAGATCTGAGAGGCTGATCCGAGCCCCTTGGAGGGGAAGAGCCCAGATCCAAGGTCATAGAGGCTGGACTCGGATCTGAGGATCAGAGACAGCCTTGTCTTTTTAGAAGGAGATCCCTTTGGATGAGGTAAGGACCTATTGTTAGGTTTCTGGGAAGCTGAGAAGGGACAGCCCGAGGCCAGGGGACCACCCTTAGCTAACCCCTTCAAAAGCAATTTGTTTCTGTGCTCCATGAGACCCCTCTGATTGAATCTCGTGCAGATGTCATCACATTTGATCTCAAGATGGGGCTCTTCTAAACAATAAACGCCATCTTCATGCGAGTAGGAATGAGGCATCTTCCGACCATATGAGCAGCATCTTTTTTTAAAGCCAGAAGGCGTATCAGACATACTGCCGAAGGCACACATGCACAGACCAAGAGGCAGAATACACACATGCACACAACCCCACTAATAAGGAAAACATCTTAAAACCAAACTGCAGAAAGTACTAAGTAAAGAAATACTTTAAAACTATGAGTTTTTTTTTTTAATTAAATAACTAGCTATGGGGGGGGGGCACAGGGAAA
Organism: Protopterus annectens; assembly: GCF_019279795.1. NCBI lineage: Eukaryota > Metazoa > Chordata > Ceratodontiformes > Protopteridae > Protopterus > Protopterus annectens. The sequence continues at coordinate 1,561,765,597 of NC_056732.1, forward strand.
AGAGTGGGAACCCAACAGACAAACTAGATAAAAGTACAGGGAGGGGAGAAATCCTAGAACTGACTACACTAAAACTCCCCAAAGAGACTCAAGAAAAACTATAGCAATTAAAAGGATAAGAAAAAAAAACAACAACAAAGAAAACACTTATCTGCAAAAGAAGGCTTGAACTACTGGAATCATGCCCTTAGTGTTTTCATGGCAAATGAGATCTGAGGGTTGCAGGGCAGCAGGGGATTATGGGAAGGGGAGGAGCTTGAGCTCTGGATCTGTCCATCAGACGCTGGCTCAGATCCGGCGTCGGATCCAAGACCCATCCATGACGAATAATGACACAGATAGCATCAGATCAAGCCTTTTTGTTTATTTCTCCATTAAAAAAGGAAATGCAGCTACAAAAATAAGGATTCTAGTTACGAGGAAAAAAGGATTATGACCAACAGTAAATTGCTCTTGTATAATTATGAGTATCTTGTCAATGGGGTTAAGTCTCCTTAGCATGCCTACTGTTATATAATGATTATTTATTATATTTAGTGCTGTTTGGCTATACTAAATGCCTTCTCCATCATGCTTCCTCTTATAATCTAGTACCTGGTTCTTCTGCTGCAGTGAATTTACATTTATTGCACTTTACTGATCTTTATGTATAGTTAAATTAAATGCATATTATTATGAAATGTATTTATTTAGTAGGCGGATGTCTGCATGATGTGTGGACAATTTTAAATGCATAATTTGTATTTCATACTTACATCCATCATCACTATAATGCCTTTTGCTAATATATGGACTAAAAAAGGTTCTTGGACCAGCCTACTTACCTAGTAAACAAATAAATAAAGCAAATATTGGAAGTAGGATACCTAGATGTGACTTATCAGATTTAATGTAGGCAAATCAATAAATAAAGACTGAGGTGAATGTCTGTAAACATGTTGCAAGCAGTTTTCTACGGTTTAAAAGAGAACTTTTTGGGGGTCCTTATGGCCAAGGAGAGGAGTTTTTTTTTTTTTTATTATTTTTTTTTTTTTCCTCCTCAACTTAAAGTTGAAGGGGTCCCAGATTGCGGGTCACAGAACCGAGCTATACTTCTGTTTTTCATCCCTTGTCTCTTCTGGAAACAAACTTTTGGATCAATGAAACCTCATTAACAAAACATATGGTTAGTAAGCAACTTTATTTGTGACAGGACTGCATGGCTGAACATTTAAAAAAAATAAAAATATAAAAAGACTTTTGGCTTTTCCTGGTTAGGGGTCGCCACAGCTGAACTCCGGTCTGTTCATGATTGGCAGTGGATTTTTACTGTGACGAGTTGCCAGCCCGACGCGCAACCTTCAACGAAGGCATGCCCATTCACACTCGCACCTACCTGCATATCTTTAACGTCACTTGACTGTCGGGAGGACATGCAGACTCCACACAGAAGGCGCTCCAGCCGAGAATCGAATGGGAGAACATCTCGCTGTGAGGCAACAACGCTAACTGCTGCACCAAAATATGATGGACATAAATGGCTTTAAAATCTCTATGTTTTATAAATGTTTCATGCATAACGTACCTTAAACCTTTTTGATGTAAATAAGGTTATAATGAGGCCTTACAGTTGCACAGTGTAAGTCAATGTGGTCATCATCTCCAAAGGTCTGATATATGGTAGGCAAAAATTCACCTAATCCAGGGTCTAAGACCCTTAGCTGAGTAAGAGGACAAAATAACTCGGTACATGTTGATATTCAAGATAAAACAACAGATATCAAGGTCTGCTATGTTAGAAAAAGAAGTGATGTACTCACCAAAATGTTCCAACTGTGTTGTCCATTTTCATTCTTCCTCAATAGCTGGGGTTTGGATCCGACCTTTGAATCTGACTTGGCTGTTACTATAGCTCATGGTAACCAAAAGGCTCTTGAGCTCCTAACTTAACCATAATGCACCAACCCCAACATACCTCAAATCTTGTTTGTTAGATTAAAATAAGCAAGAAATATTACTATAGATTTCTTGTCATAGAAAGCCATTATCTGGAGCTCAATGGCAGAAAGGAGGCTGAGGAAGAATGAAAATGGACCACATAAATGGAACATTATGGTGAGTACACAACTTCTTTATCTGATGTTGTCAATTTTCATTCATTCCTCAACAGTTGGGACAGAGTTCCCAGCTACCTGAAATCCCAGGTGGATTCTAAGGAAGGATACTCCTGAGCTTGGTTCAGCCAAAGGCTGTTCTTCTCCTAGAGACCAGATCTAGTTTGTAATGAATAATAAAGGTATGAGGATTAGCCCAGGATGTAGCTGCACATATGTCATCCATGGAATGCATGGATAAAAACACTGAAAGTCATCATGGATCTCGCTGAGTGGGCTCTTAAAGGTTTAGATAACGAGATACCTGATTTATTGTATACAAAATATATACAGTCGGTAAGCCACCTTGCCAAAGTTACCTTTGTAAATGAGTTACCTAATTTGGAATCCTCAAAGGAGACAAATAGTTGGTCAGATTTTCTAACTTCTCTTGTTCTATGCAACTAGAAACATAACTGTCTATGAACAACTAACAGATGCAACATGTATTCTCCCTTGTTTTCAAATTTTGGAAAGAAGACAGGTGGATTAATGGACTGGTTGATATTAGATTCTGACACCACCTTAGCAAGGAAAGAAGGGATGGTTCGTAATGTTGCTCCATCCCTGTGAAAAATTAAGTAGGGAGGTTTAGAGGACAATGCTTGAAGTTCAGAAATTCTTCTAGTAGAGGTAATGTCACTAGAAAGATGGTTTTCCAGGTCAGAAATTTAAGATCACATGTTGCTGCTGGTTCAAAGGGGGAATTAAGGTCTGCAGTACTAAACTCAAGTCCCATGGTGCAGTAAGGTCTTCATAAGGTGCTCCCAACAGAAGAGTACTTCTCAAGAAGGCCTTACAAAGCTTAGATGAAGCCAGAGAAGAATTCTCAAATCCAACATGGAAGTTAGAGACTGCTGCCATCTGAACTCTAATGGTTGAGGAGCTATCTCCTTTTTTGAAAATTGTTGCCAAAAATTCAAGGACACTTTGTGCAGGGGCTAAAAAAGGATCAATATGTTTCTGATGCATCCAAAACACAAATCTCTTCCAATAACTTCAGTAAAGTCTCCTCGTAGATGCTTTATGGGATAATAAAAGTAAATGATGGACAGGAGAAGAAAGCATAAGTTGTCTGGCTATTAACGAAAGTGGAGAAACCACACTGTCAGCTTTAGGTTCAAGACATCATGGTGAACCATGCCTGTTGGGTGAGACAGGAGGTCTGGTATTGGATCCAGATTCCAAGGTGGGTAAAGTCTGAATAACCGCTATACTGCTCCCGATTGAAATGTACACATTCACGGTGTCACCAATAAGTGCACAATACCTCTTCTTGTTTTGTAATAATAAAAATGGATTTATTGTAAGAGAATAAAAACCACTGAACTGTGTTTAGCGCTCTCACCCACTGAAGTGTGGGCTTCTTCAGAACACTTTTAGAAACAAACAAAGCTGCTTGAATTTGAAAATTGGCGCCAAAGAAGATAGCATTTAAAGCTGTATACATGTTATTCACTTCATTGTACATGGTATATAAATCACCATATAACTGTACTTCCTACTAAAAATAACAACTAAAATCATTCAACTAAAAACTAAACACTGAATTTAAATACATATCTGCTTCACTTGTACAACAACTTCACAAATCACTCATGACAATAATTCATACTTAGTGCAACATTTTTTGTCACTGAAACATCTCATAAATATATAATGACATCCTACTAGCATAATAAATACTGAAACTACAGAAATAATAATAAAGGTGTGCCATACTATGTGTGCATAACTATAAAATGACTATTAATCTAACTCTAAATTAATTTACTTATCATTCCATGTACATACAGTACTTAAAACACTACTGTAGTCTATCTAAAATACTGTAGCAATTGTATTATAAAAATCTTTTAAAATGTATTGATCATAACTATACTGCTGGGAAAATAGTGAGTTTGAACTCACAAAAGTAAATCTATTGCATCTCCAGAATGGATTTGCAAGAAATGAAATCATTAAGTCCAGGTGGATTCACTGCATCTAAATATAGTTGCCACCAAGTTTCCTTGAACCCTAACAGGGTTTTGTAGTCACAACCTCGAGGGTCTGAATGAATGATTTCCAATATAGCAAACCGGAATTTGTGGGATTCTCCCATCTTCTCAATGTGTCTATATAATGCATCTGTGATGTCTTTCCTTCTTATGCTATAAATGTGGTCATATATGCGTTTTCTAAAACATTTTTCGGTTTTACCTATGTAAAATCCTGAACATTTGCTGCACTTAGCCAGATATACAAGCATTTTGGTGTTAAAATTACCATTTTTGAATTTCACTATTGTATGAACTACATTTTCAATTGTTATTTTAGCTGTTTCTAAAATATATGCACATTGTTTACACGTCCCACATTTAGTTGTATATTTCCTATTGTCTTTATAAATCCCTGTTATTGATATTGTCTGATGATGTCTCTCCAGGTACCATTTAATGTTGTGCCCCATCTTAAACACAAATCTTGTTTTTTCTCCTATAATATCTTTCCAACTGGAATCCCCCAACATCAGAAACCAGTATTTAGTTAATATGTTAATTACCAGCTCTACCTCCAAATTGTAAGTGAGTATGCAAGATCGCTGGTATTGGATAGTTTCATTTTCACCATATTTGTATTTATTTCTTCCATCATTTAATCTGAATCTATTAACATCTCCAGATCCCAATAGGGGTTTGTATTTATAATTCCAACATGACATATTGTCCTACATTTTGCATCATCTCAATGGGATATCCTCTCTCTTGAAACAAGTGTGTTATAAAAGCAATTTCGTCTACCATGTCAGTGTAATGGGAGGTCATCCGTGCAGCCCGTATACATTGTCCCTTAAATATATTATACTTCATTTTCTCTGGATGACAACTCCCATATTCTAGGTAATCATTAGAAAAAGTGCTCTTCTGATGTATACGTGATTTTGTTTTCCCTCCATGTCTATAAATGAATGTGTCTAAGTAAGGCAAACCTACTTGACTATAGGCATGAGTGAATTTCAAAAATGTGCTGCTGCTGTTAATAAAATCAATAAAAATGTGTAGATTCTTAATGCTGTCATCCCATAGAATATAAATATAATCTAGGAATCTAGAATAATGCCTAATTCTCTTGAAATATTCACTAGGGAACAAGATGGTATCCTCCCAATCTAACATTACCAAGTTTGCAAAAATGGGTGCACAAGCTGCAATAAATTTATTTTTATCACAAACTTTTTTATCTCACATAAACAATCTACCAAGTCGAAAAAGGGGTTGGGTATGTATTTCATTCCCTTTGCTAACAGGTTGAAATGTGACAATTGTATCTGTGCACTAGAATAGTTAAAATATTACAATTATTACAACTATATGTGTGCCCATAAACAGTAATGTTGTATCTTATTTCCTTTTCATCTGTTGCCTTGTTTAATTCCACTGTTTGCCCTTCATCCAGTTTTTCTGCTTGGTTTTCTTGTAGTACCTTGACTGGTTTCTGTCCCTTTGATTCTTGTTTCCATATGATTTCATCTGCCTTTCTCCTGCCCGATGAAAATGTGAATCATCATACTGATAATATGTGTTACCCTGTGTCTTAATTCCAGTATGTTGACCATTTTGTGCATTTTTTTTTGACGACTCACTGTCTATCACATATCCATTTTTATGCCTGTCCTTTCTTAAATTGCTCAATATCCCTTAAAATCTTCTTGTGTTTCCTTTCACTGATACTTTGCATCTTTTTTTCCGCTACAGTATACTATTTTTTGTATAATCTCTCCCATTCTGAAAATAACAAATCATTAATTATCCTATTATTTAATATTTCTGTATCCTGAACTAGTTTACAAAGTTTCTCATCATTATATTTTATTATAAGCCTCACGAAATTGAAGCCAAATTCCTTAAAAAATGTATTAAACTCAATAATACTTGTATCATTTATATCCATCCCCACTGGTACCTTGAAAAACATCAAACCCATGGGAACAATTTTTAAATTTAAACATTTATGCAAATAAGCTTTGTCAGCTTTTAGTCCATTAATTCCATTTAATTTCTTTCCCAACTGATAAATCATATTCTTTAAAGTTCCTAAATTGTTCTGGTTAGAGGATGAAGGACCATCCCCTTTTGTGGAAACATTGTCAAAATTGCAATTATTAGTTAAAAATTTGTTTAAAAAAGTGTCCTTGGTGTCATTCCCTTGTCCACCTGAATGGTTGTAGGAAGTAGCTTGTGAAAAAACAGTACCTTTTTGTTGTATGTTAGTTTTTCCCACCACTGTAGAATATGTTATATGGGGTGGGACTCTCTTCGGTTTGGCACCAGTACGAATAGCTTCCTCATCCACTTCATACAAAGAAAAATCAAAAGTAAAATCTGAAATGTTGGCTTGCTGCTATTCCATTGTTCCGTAATCTCAAAAGCATTCTCCAAATCTATCAGAGTTCGCCTGAACCCCGTTCCTTGTCCATTAATGAAAGTTGAAACTGTTGTTAACCTCTCCTTGGTGAAAAATGTGCAATGTATTGCTCTGCTGGTCATTCGGATCCTTGCCCGGGTTAACAACATCACTATTCTTTGATGTGACAGGTTCTTTGTTGCCGCTGTCAGACAACATGGCTTGTAAAGGTTCACATTCATTTACAGTACCTGTAGTGACCATATCTGATTTTACACTCGCCCCTGTAAAATCCAATACTAATTCCAAGATCCTACTGACCTCCGTTTTTAAAAAGTTTGTGAGAAAAATACATTTATCTATTTTGTTTAAGGATAGTCAAAAGTTGCCAAAAAGTGGTACTACAGATCTTAAAATAAAGAAAAAAAGTGCTTTTATTCCCCCTAGTCACCCCTATGTAGATATTTATGAAAAATTAGTGACGCATGAGATATACCAACTTTATCACAAAGTGAAAACCAACAAATCAGGAAGCAATTTAACTAAGGAAGAAATTCAAACATTAATGGCCCTGCAAAAGGATAATAACATTAGAGTAATGAAGCCAGACAAAGGGGGAGGGGTGGTTATTTATGATAACAATCAGTACATTAAAAAAAGTATATTTTATATCAGTCGGTAAATTATGAATCTATATCCATTAATGAGGTTCATATTGCATATCAGTGCATAGACTCATATATAGAGGAATTTCATATGGATGGTAGAATAACTGATGAGACATTCAATTGTCAGAAAGTTAAATTTCCCAGATTAGCGACGTTAGTAGGTATACCGAAAGTTCACAAGAATATGTCAGATCCACCCCTCTGACCTATAGTTTCAGGCTAAAACTTATCCAATAGGGAAAACCATAGATGTCTTGTTAAAACCTATATATGATAAAATAGTTAATATGGTTAAGGATTCATGGGAATTCCTAAGTAACTATCCGACAGATATATGCAAAGAAGGATACATAGTAGTTACTATAGATGTTATAGATTTATTTTCATGCATCCCCAAACAAGATGGTTTGGATGCTTTTTGTAACAGCATCAGGAGACATGCTAATTTTGATTGGGACAAAATTTGTTTGATAATGGAATGTATGCCCATTGTGTTAGATAACAATTTTATTTATTATGAAGGTGAACACTTCCGTCAAACTAGGGGAGTGGCAATGGGTGCAGCTTGTGCACCCATTTTTGCAAGCTTGGTAATGTTAGATTGGGAGGATACCATCTTGTCCCCTAGTGAATATTTCAAGAGAATTAGGCATTATTCTAGATTCCTAGATGATATTTATATTCTATGGGATGACAGCATTGAGAATCTACATATTTTTATTGATTTTATTAACAACAGCAGCACATTTCTGAAATTCCCTCATGCCTATAGTCCAGTAGGTTTGCCTTACTTAGGCACATTCATTTATAGACATGGAGGGGAAACAAAATCCTGCATACATCGGAAGAGCACTTTTTCTAATGATTACCTAGAATATGGGAGTTGTCATCCGGAGAAAATGAAGTATAATATATTTAAGGGACAATGTATACGGGCTGCATGGATGACCTCCCATTACACTGACATGGTAGATGAAATTACTTTTATAACACACTTGTTAAGAGAGAAGGTATTCCATTGAGATGATACAAAAAGTAGGACAATATGTCATGATGGAATGGGGGAATAAATACAAACCCCTATTGGGATCTGGAGATGTTAATAGAGTCAGATTAAATGATGGAAGAAATAAATACAAATATGGTGAAAATGAAACTATCCAATACCAGCGATCTTGCATACTCACTTATAATTTGGAGGTAAAGGAGGTAATTAACATATTAACTAAATACTGGTTTCTGATGTTGGGGGATTCCAGTTGGAAAGATATTATAAAAGAAAAAAACAAGATTTGTGTTTAAGATGGGGCACAACATTAAATGGTACCTGGAGAGACATCATCAGACAACATCAATAACAGGGATTTATAAAGACAAAAGGAAATATACAACTAAATGTGGGATGTGTAACCAATGTGCATATATTTCAGAAACAAACAGCTAAAATAACAATTGAAAATGTAGTTCATACAATACTGAAATTCAAAAATGGTAATTGTAACACCAAAATGCTTGTATATCTGGCTAAGTGCACCAAATGTTTGGGATTTTACATAGGTAAAACCGAAATATGTTTTAGAAAACGCATATATGACCACATTTATAGCATAAGAAGGAAAAACACCACAAATGCATTATATAGACACATTGAGAAGATGGGAGAATCCCACGAATTCCGGTTTGCTATATTGGAAATCATTCATTCAGACCCTCGAGGCTGTGACTACAAAACCCTGTTAGGGTTCAAGGAAACTTGGTGGCAGCTATATTTAGATGCAGTGAATCCACCTGCACTTAATGATTTCATTTCTTGCAAATCCATTCTGGAGATGCAATAGATTTACTTTTGTGAGTTCAAACTCACTATTTTCCCAGCAGTACAGTTATGATCAAAACATTTTAAAAGATTTTTATAATACAATCACTACAGTATTTTAGATAGACTACAGTAGTGTTTTAAGTAGTGTATGTACATGGAATGATAAGTAAATTAATTTAGAGTTAGATTAATAGTCATTTTATAGTTATGCACACATAGTATGACACACCTTTATTATTATTTCTGTATTTTCAGTATTTATTATGCTAGTAGGATGTCATTATATATTCATGAGATGTTTCAGTGACAAAAAATTTTGCACTAAATATGAATTATTGTCATGAGTGATTTGTGAAGTTGTTGTACAAGTGAAGCAGATATGTATTTAAATTCAATGTTTAGTTTTTAGTTGAATGATTTTAGTTATGTTTAGTAGGAAGTACAGTTATATGGTGATTTATATACCATGTACAATGAAGTGAATAACATGTATAAGGCTTTAAATGCCGTCTTCTTTGGCGCCAATTTTTAAATTCAAGTAGCTTTGTTTGTTTCTAAAAGTGTTCTGAAGAAGCCCACACTTCGGCGGGTGAAAGCGCTAAACACAGTTCAGTGGTTTTTATTCTCCTGCAATAAATCCGTTTTTATTATTAGAAAACAAGAGGAGGTATCGTACACTTATTGGTGACACTGTGAATGTGTACATTAAGGTGGGTAAAGTCGATGAGGCCAAAGAAAGGTGAACCAAATCTGTCGAGGCCAGTAAGGTGCAATGAGGATGACTTTGCTCTTCAACCTGGCAGCTTTCTGTAGAAATCTGGGGATTAAGGAAATCAAGGAGATATGCACAGAGGACACGGAGGGGGGGGGGGTGGGATCGCACAGGACAGCATCCCTTGGTGAATCCCCCAGTGGGGGATCAGGGCAAAGAAGCTGCTGCACCTGTTGTTTAGGGGAGAGGCAAAAAGATCACAGCAAAGCTGGCCCCACTGATGGAAAATCATTTCTGCCACTTTTTTGAGGGACCACTCATGAGGTAATAGAATGGACCTGCCCACCTTGTCTGCTATCACAATGGACTTCCCTGGAAAGTGCATTGCTATCAGAAAATAGTTGGAAGAGACTGCTCATTGCCACCCTCTGAGGGTTTCTTGGCACAAGGGGTAAGAACTTGTTCCTCCTTGTTTGTTTATGTACCAGACACACTGTCCAGGCTACCAACATGTTTGTCCATGTGTTGGCCTCTTCGGGGGCCCATGTACCTTAGACTACTTCCCCTGGGAAATGCCCCCCCCCCCCCAGTCTGAGATGCATCCATTGTCCCTATGGCCTTGAGCTGAAGGAGAATGAAAGAACTTAATCTGATCGAATCCACCACCAAAGATATCTTTTGCATGCTTGAGTGATTTTTATTTGTACTGACATATGCTGATAAAGAATCGACCATTGAGTTGCTAGCATTCACTGAATAATCCTCATGTGGAATCTTGCTAGAAGAACGAAAATTATGGCAGTTGACCTTGATCCTTGGACTTGTAGAATTAAATGTGCTGAAATTGTTGGGCTGTGAATTATCTTCTTGACTTGGAATCTGATAGTCTGTACTCTTTCAAGAGGAATAGAAGCTGTTACTGATACAGTGTTGAAAACTGCTCCTATAAACTCCAGTATCTGAGTAGGTTATAACTGAAATTTGCTGTAATTTATGATAATTCCCAGAAGGTAGTAAGTTTGGAGTACCTGATCTCTCTCATTTATGAGTAGATGCCTGGTCAGGGTGGTAATGAGACGGTTGTCTAAATATAGAAACACCCAGAATCTTTGCAGTTTCAAGTGAGCTGCTACCACTGCCATGCATTTGGTGAAAACCTTGGGGGCTGTGGAGAGACCAAAGGGCAGGGCTCTAAACTGATAATGACTGTGTTCCAGAAAGAAGCATAAGTACCTTCTGGACTGTCTATTCATTTTTATGTGATAGTACGCATCTTGAAGGTCTATTGAGCACATCTAGTTGTCCTTGCCCAAAAAGGGCAAAATGGACTGAGTCATGACCATTTGAAACTTTGTGTTTCAAACTGATATGTTCAAGCTGCTGAGATCCAAAACTGGTCTCCAGTCCCCTGTTTTCTTTGGCACTAAAAAGAATCTTGAGTAAGTTCCGGATTCTGTCTGGTCTGGAGGGACCTCTTGGATGACTCTTTTCTAACAGCTTTTTTATTTCAAGTGCTGCTGTTTTCCTCTGACTTGGTGGAATATCGGAAAACCTGCATGAGGATGGAGGTGGAAGAGGAAAAAGGAATTATAAAACCTCTGGAAGTTATACTCTGCATTGACGTATCTTTTGTGATAGATTGCCAGGCTCTGTGGTGCAGGGATAAATGACCCCTGATTGCCTCAAGACGGAGACAATCAGGCCTCCTTTCAGGAATGCTGAGAGGGTCTGTCAAAGATAGAAATCTCTAGAACCTTGGTTTTGTGGGCCACCTCTGTCACGTGGGTGGCATCTTCCATTTGAGTTCCTCCTTCTGCCTTTGGGGGAACTATCTCCACGTGGGTCTTGAAAAGGACCCTGTAGTTTTTTAACCACATTTTTCATCCTCTTAGTTGGTTCCTAGAGAATTTCCTTTAAAGGAAAAAAATATACTCCAACACCAGAGACAGTCTTTCTATTTTTTTGTACCTGGAGAGTGTGTCTTTCACTTTGAGGCCGAATAACGAGGTTCCGTCAAAGGAGGGATTGATGAAAGAGGACTTGAAGGGTTCCACAAAATCACACAAATGCAACCAGGCCCACCTCCTAATAGAAATAGCTGAACCCACTGCCCTTGAGGTACCCTCAGCTATGTGATAGATAAGCCTCATGGACAAGTTTGAAATGGACTGTAGGATCACCAACTGTGAGACCATAGAAGTCTTAGTCTCAGCAGTAGTGGTCCCTGAAAGAGATTTTGACAGTTTTTTATCAAATCTCTTTGTAATCTAATGAAATGTGCCCTGTAGTTCAGTGTCTTAAGAGCAAAGGTCACTGAAGTGTACACATGCTTCACAAACCTGTCCAAAGCCCTAGATTCCCTGTTAGGAGGATGGAAAGTGGAACTCTGTTCCACAGTTTCCTTCTTAGTGGCTGCCACCATGACCATAGCATCCACAGGTGCTCACTTACTCCAAAACTCCCTTCTTGTAGGTGGTGCCAGAGTCTGATCCGGTCTCTTGGGGATAGGTTTAACTGAGTCAGGCTCCTTCCACACCCACTTAGAGATCAAGTCAATAAACTCATCAGTGGGCACAATTACCCAGGAGGTAGATAGGCCAGATCCAAATGCCTCCAGGAATGCAGATTCCTTCAAAGAAGGATTGTTTGATGACCAACTACCCCTTTGTTTAAGGATCTCTAGAAAGTCTCCAAATGAGACATCTTCTGATGGTGATCTTGGAGATCCTTCCCTTTCATCGAAATCGGTATGTTCAGTGATGCCTCCTTTTGCACTTTCTCTTCTGAGGTACGTCTTCAGTGGGATGCTCTGGAGAAGTATCAGAAGAGATGGTGATACCCTGCTGAATAGCCTGGAGAGTTTGGGCTGGCTGTCCATATGGAATCAAATGTTGAGATTCAAGGCACATAGACACATGAGACCCTGAAGGGATATCCAAGGAGCAAGAGACCATTCATGCTGCCAAAGCAGAAAAAACTCTCTACACCAGCTCAAAATCAGAATATTCTGGGCAGAAGGAAGCCGACAGAGCCAAGAAGTCACACTTATGCCCCTTTGGGGCAGATGGAGCCAATGGGGCAGAAGCCATGCTTCCTCCCCATCAGCTCCGTCTGTCATGAAGGCATTTCACCCAAGGTGGAGGTCAGAGCCGAGTTGTCTAGTACCAAGGCTCTGAGGGGCACAGATGGCCCCTACAACTTCAGAGTCGACTCCAACACCTCGTATCCATCAGGGACACTATGGCTCTGAGAGTCATCCGGCTCCGAACTGACAGGAGCCAGAGCACTCAGAGAAATTCTAGGACCAGAGGGTAAAAATATCCTTGGATCTGACCCAGACGGTCTCAGCAAACTCAGATCCAGGGGCTCTGAAACAGACAGCCAGATCAGAGAAGAAGCCCATAGTGGAGGTTTAAAGCAAACCAAGGCTTCCTGACCTGAAGGGTTAGGACACGGGTAACACCCATCTGTCTCTGTGGCAAGAGAAATCTCATCATGCTATCCACATCAGCTTCAGTCAGCCTCCCAGAAGAATGGAGATTTTGAATGCTGTCGTTCCATAAATGGAAATGGAACCCTAGATGGCACCAGGTAAATGTTCAGTGAATAATGAGTTCTTGAAAGAAATCTTGGATCAGACATATTTGGATCTGAAGTCTTCGGTGTAATTTGACAGAAATCTGAAATAGAAACCTTTGGATCTGTTTTGTGTGTCTTTCTGGGAAGTTCCGTCAATGACAGGGTAGAAAATCCAGACAGTCTTGGGGACTTACTAGGAGTCTCCTTAGGTTCAGTGTTGGGGGGGGGGGGTTGAGCCCCATTAATCACTTCCAAAAATGCAGAAGGTAACAAACCTTTTAAAATCTGTTTATTTTTGTGATCTGTTAAAGCTAGCAGATTAAGGTTTTTACATATGGAGCACTCTATTTTCAAGAGGTCTTGGCCCAGGCATTAAACCCAAAAATTATGTGCATCTGAAAGGGGAAGTTTATGACCACATTTTTGATATTTTTTAAACCCCAAAGGGCCTTTTTCTGACATCCTTAAAACAGATAGAAAAACAGACAGAAAAAGATTCTTCATTTTAAATAAAAGTCAAGGGAGGAAAAAGTATCAACAATGGTATGCAAGATTACACTAAACTTTGTAAAGAGTTAAATAGAAAAAGAAAAAAAATAATATAAGGCTAAGAAAAATCACTTATCTTGAGAATAAACTCGACAGCTCAGATGACCACAGCTATTTTGCAAAAGTGGCAAAGGAAATATGGGATATGTTAGGGGGTTGGGGCATTATGGGTAAGGGAGGACCTTGAGAGATTTTTGGTTATCACAAGCTACAGTAACAGCCGAGTTCGATCCAAAGGTCAGATCCAAACCCCAACTGTTGAGGCTATGTGGTGCAAGGATATCTCTAATTGCCTCCAGAGAGGGACAATCAGGCGTCCTTTCAGAAATGCTGAGAAGGTCTGTCAAAGATTTATCACTCTCACCCCTACATAGATAGGCACAGCTCTGTCCTATCAAAGGCAAAATGGTTGCCTATAAAACAAAGGGCATGTTGCTGCTTTCATCACTCGTATATAAGCTAGTAAACAATGCGACATTCAATGTCTTTGTTAATCAACTCACCAAATGGGCAACTACTTATAGCTTACATTCATAATCCATCCTCTCTTTAAACACCCCAAGGAACAGACCACACCACCAACCCGTTTCTCAATCATGGTTCCTCATGGCAAGGAAGCACTGCTAACTGAAATAAAACAACTCACTCCCTTTCAATTTTTTTTGAACCCAGCTCAAAAAATAACTCCACAAACAAGTGACATGCAAATGCTTCAGTCTCAAGGCACAACATGAATGTCTTAAAACACATCTCCTTAACAGTTACTAACTTTAGTCTTTCTTGTTCATTCACTAGCAGCTAGACTCCCTTTTGCAACTCATATCCACATTATTTCCTCTCTCCTTATCTACCACTCCTTCCCATTCCCTCTGTTTCTCCTTTCTTCTTAATCTTTTCAAATTTTCTCCTTTTTAAAAAAAAAAACTTTTCCCCTTAGGTTAAACCTTGTGCATATGTGTGTGTGTGTGTGTGTGTGTGTGTGTGTGTGTGTGTGTGTGTGTGTGTGTGTGTGTGTGTGTGTGTGTGTCTGTTTATAAGCCTACCTTTGTAATCTTCTCTATATTTACCTCTATATTTACCATTGTAACAGCATTCCGTCATGCTTTTGATATCACATAATTACATTGTCTGTATATATAAGTTTTTTAAGCCTTTACTGCTTTCAGTATTTTAGCACTGCTTTCTTATTGTGCTATGGGTAAGAGCCTGAAAACACTTGACAATGATCAATGTTCGATCCCAGTTAACAAACGAAAATAAATAAATAAGACATGCACTAAAGGTTGAGCCTGTTGCCACCAGCAGCTAGCAAGCAGTTAGGTGGTGAGACAGAGATGTTCGGACACACTTGAGGTGGTCAAATCACTATCATGAATCTTAAGGTTTAGGGCATTACAACAGTATAGTCAGGCAGAGACCAAGGCATAAATAACTATAACCAGATCACTTGGAGGGATCGAGTGTTTGATTCAGGAAATGGATTTGACCCTAGCTGTCACTTGGTGCTTGAGTAATAGGATATCATTAAGAAACATTTCTAGATTAAACAGATGATTGACAGACTTTAGCCAATCTCACCTTAAGCAAATGTTAGGGAGAAATGTGTTGGGCAGCAGACTGCTGCAAGGATACATACACAACCACTACCTCCATCTTAGATTAACTGAACTTTATTATTCATCAGAAGATGGATTCCAACCAATCTTCAACAGAGGTTAGATCTGATATATACTTCCCAGCAAAGAATGGCTCCTGCTGAAAATTAGTAATGCAAGAGTGCCAATTAAGTTCCCACCTTCAAATTATATCTCTTGGTGACCAGCCCTGTGGCAACCTGTAACATACATGATTGTAAATCTAGAGACAATTAAGCACTATGAGAAGAAAAAGAGTATTTAAGGTGGCAGCGGTGGTGGAGCTGTTAGCACTGCCACCTCACAGCAAGAGGTTCTCTGGTTCGATTCTCGGCTGGGGTGCCTTCTGTGCGAAGTCTGCATGTCCTCCCTGTGGTCGCGTGGGTTTCCTCCGGGTGCTCCAGCTTCCTCCCACATCCCAAAGACATGCTGTAGTTGGATTAGACACTCTAAATTGGCCCTAGGCGTGCGTGTGTGGGTGTGTGTGCCTTCTGTGGAAGGTTGGGCACCAGGCTGGCAATGTGACACCGTAAAACTCCACTGCCAATCATGAGCAGACAGGTGATCTGCTGTGGCGATCCCTAACTGGGAAAAGCCGAACGAAGAAGAGCATTTAGTCAATGGCCATGTCAGTAAGACTACAAGGAGCATGCAGAACTGGGTCCAGCACTAGGTGACCTAGGCAGTTGCCCAGGGCCTACTGACTTGGGAGGCCTGTCTACCTGGAGGCTGCCACATTTAATTAAAAAAAAAAATAAAAAAGAAACACATTTCTTCTTTACAGACACACTCTGTATGCATATTTAGTAATGTTAGACTTGCTCTGTGTGCATGTGCATTGTAGTACAGAGACATGCACATTTAAATTCTGAAACTTCATGCATCAAATGCAGGATTTGTGTGTGTGTGTGTGTGTGTGTGTGTGTGTGTGTGTGTGTGTGTGTGTGTGTGTGTGTGTGTGTGTGTGTGTGTGTGTGTTTGTGATGCCCCATTTAGGAATGGCAGGTTGGTTAACTTGTTCAGGCTCAAATCCTGTACCTTAATTACATAAGACAAGAGCCAGAATCCTCTATACCAACTAACATCTTCAAGGACTGTTGAGCTTCAGTGAATTTTCAAAGAATGCTGTAAAAGTTAAAAGTTATCTAGAAAGTTGAAATAAATAAGTCTTATAATGTTTTTGCATGGTTAACATACGTTATTGTATTTTGAATGTTAAATTACTTTTAGTAATAATGTATTTTTATGCATTTGTACATGTAGGTAAGGGCATTTTTAAATGTGATGTTCGGAAGGCTGATGCTTAATTTGTCCTTAGACCAGATTGGTTCTTTTAAATTTTGTCATGTATATATATATATATATATATATATATATATATATATATATATATATATATATATATATATATATCTCTCTCTCTCTCTATATATATATATATATATATATATATATATATATATATATATATATATATATATATCCATAGGGTGGTTGTTTGACTTAAACTTGTCTGATGAAGCAATGTTGATCATTGCGAAAGCGCTCACCTATCTGCATTAAAAGCTTTGGATTTTTACCTACGTGGACCGGCTGCATTTATTCCAGTTACCTTCAGCTTTGGGTTTATTTTTACCTTAATCATTATGCCAAATCCAAGTAGATGAAAGCAACATTCTCAGAAAGCTTGTCTGAAAAGTGAAGATTATACTCAAATTGATAACTTTCCAGTTCACAAGGATCCAAAGATGGTTTGTTGAGGACAGGGATTAAAATGAATCCTTAATGCAAACAGAAAGGACCCAACCCTAAGAGATGATGACTTGAAACAGAGTATAACTGCATCAAGGAATTTCAGGTAAAACAATATCATTTTGACAAGTCCTGGGTCTAGTCTGCAGCAGGATGGATGTAGTCTGCATGCACCTCAGTCAAACCAAAGTCCTGCTCAGTGGATACACACCAAAAGGAGATGTGCTGGGCAGCCATAACTCCAAAGCACTATTTCACTGTTGCAAATTCTGAGGTAGAAAAAGCAATGCAGATGACAGAACAGTTGATTATCTGCAACAGAATGGACTGAAGCTGCCAGAAATATAGCCATTTTTATGACAGGTTTTTGACTAATACACCTAGTAGCGTTCCACCAGACTCACTGTCCTCCAAGACATGTGCCTAATATGTCTAATTTGGATATTAGCATTCACACTTGTCACCACAGATAACAAAGCTCCTACATGCAGAGCATATGGGTGGATCATGGATGGCACAGATATATTCAAAATGGAGATTTCCCGATTATAGGC
>NC_056732.1:1561785881-1561798381 GCF_019279795.1 Protopterus annectens
ACATGATTAAAACAATAAGCTGTCACAACTAATACCAGATTATCTCAGACTAGGAACTGCAATCTATGCATAAAATACAGGTATCTGGTTACAATTATAATGTAAAAATAAAAATCTCATAAAAAATGCATTTAGTATATAAGCTTACGTGAACATGGCTGGATGTCACACAACTGCTCTTCTTGGTTTGTTCCAATGCAAGGAAGGCCATATCCAGAAGGGGCAGGGTTTGTACAAAATCTGTATCGATTCTGAATGCCATTTCCACAGGAAGCTGAGCACTCACTCCAAGGAGTCCAGTCTGACCAACCTCCACTGACTGTTAAAGGTAGTAAAGAAGCTATTCAGTTACAGATAACAGTTTTTGCAGGAGAAAGGCTCTACTCAACGTGTTGTGTAGATTTAGCACTTACCATTACAAGTCAGCTGGGTACAGTTTGAAATCTGTCCATCTACACAGGAGCTATAAGAAAAAAGTGAAATCAAAGAAAATAACTTGGGAAGAAGTAAATGACAATAGGATTTAGTCAAATAAAGTTGCATAGATAATGTTCCTTCTTTTTACATTCATTAAAATACACACAGAACAAGTTTATGAAGAAAGCAAGCTGAAAGGTGTACAGACCAAGTGGAATGAGGACATATCTCCTTCCAATTGTTATACAGTGTCCTTGCCACATGTTGACCCATGACTGGACCCTATGGTGTACATTATAGGTAGATGATGCAAGCATTTGTCACATCTTCCACGAATGAGAACTGCATTGGCTATACTGATGGCTCTTTAATCATTATCTTGCTTAAACTGTACACTTTTATATGCATTCCATTCATTCTCCTATCACAGATACACTACAGCAATAAAAATGCTGAATCCAATAATCTGCCTTACAGTAGCCTTTAATTTATCCATTTATTCAATTTTTACATATTTTTGATTCTAAAAACTGTCAATCAGAAATATTGAAGGGTCTACAGCAATTATTTTCCCTGCTATCACGGCAAAATATTCAGGAACCTTCTTTTGTAGTCGTTCCATTTTAGATAGTTTCATCTGGTCTTTGATTTACTTCTGCTATAATACATCAGGGCAACTTACCACCCAGCAGCTATATTACTAGTAGATAAATGAAAAGACTGCACCTCTGTCTCTGATCAAGTACTCGTCTGAATTTATCAGTCTTATCAATTCATACTTAAGCTAATATGCTAGCAGAGGTTTCATATGTAGCTGTACTGGTGAACCCCCAGCTATATTCAATAATATTAACATCTACTTGGAGAGATTGTCAAACTATGGTTTTGAAACAGAACTGACTGAGTGCTATTACTGCAGTTGGGGTTTTGTAAAACTGAAGTATTAACTCTGGGGTGCAAACACGCCCGTGTTAGTATGTCTTACAGACACACACACACAAACACACGCACACACGCGCACACACACGCACACACACACACACACACATTATTATAATGAGATCATCAATCAAAGCTTGCTAATAACAGGAAATTCATCTTACAGTGAGGTGAATGAGGTACAT
Organism: Protopterus annectens; assembly: GCF_019279795.1. Taxonomy (NCBI): domain Eukaryota; kingdom Metazoa; phylum Chordata; order Ceratodontiformes; family Protopteridae; genus Protopterus; species Protopterus annectens. Next base: position 1,561,787,423 of record NC_056732.1, read on the forward strand.
TTTTAATATAAATTCTCAGGCAGATAACTTGGTTATAACTGGAGACCCAACTATAATGTTTTATAAAACATACAAATTTTTTATCTGCCCGTATGTGACAGTATCACTTTAAAAATGAGTTGTGTGGCACCGCATGTTGTATAAGAGCTTTTAAAGCAGTTGATTGTTTTGGGCTGCTGTTTATGTGATAGCATAATGTGTGGTAATATCTCTTTAAGTAGCTACGTAGTTTCCAGGTATTTGCCCTATGACTGTCAAATGACTGTCATCTGTGCAGCAGCATGAAGTGTGTTAACAGCTTTTAAAAATCATTATTTTCTTCCTGATGCAGTTCTTGTATGACTGCCGTCTCTGTTATAGCTCAACATTTGCTTTCTTTCCTAGCAACTAAGTTCATACATTCTTATATGTGAACCTGGCTATAATAGCATTAACTTTCTCTTGTTTCAGACTGTAATCAGAGTTTTCCATGCATTACATATTAATAAGTACACACACACACACACACACACACACACACACACACACACACACGTATATATGCACAGTTCCTTTGGCTGAACACTTGTTTGCGACTAAATGAACTGTATTGCATTTTGTGTGAAAGGCAGTTTGTGCAAACAGCATAATGGGTGTCTTCTCGGATGATCATTAAAGGTAATTGGCTTTGTGGTAGGCCTGGGAGTTTGCATGCAATCGTGTGTGTTTTAGGTTTAGAGTAGGGTTTAGCTAAGGTAAGATGATAGGTTTACTGTATGTGTGATCATGTATGTTTTATGTTTAGAGTTAGAGTTAGGTAAGGTGATATATTTAGTGTTGGGGTGTGTGTGTGTGTGTGTGTGTGTGTGTGTGTGTGTGTGTGTGTGTGTGTGTGTGTGTGTGTGTGTGTGTGTGTGTGTGTGTGTGTGTGTGGGTTAGGGTTAAAGTTAGGGTCACGTAAGCAAGGGAGCCCTCAGGATGTTTTTCAGGAGATGCAAACCCAGAGCCCTACCCACGCAACCCCCCCCCCCTGCCCACGCAGCCATTCCAGTCTCCCATTACTTGGCTATTTCTCCCCATTTGCCATAGACACTGTTCAAATCTCTCAGTGTGCATACTGTTTTATGCTTTACGTCTACAATGATTACAGATATTTGGATTTAATTTACAGCTTTTATTTCAAATTTTATAACACAAACACTGGTAGACATTTACTAAACCTTAACAAAGCAATAGTCTTACAATGAAAACAGCATTAAAACTTCTCTACCTTTGAAACCCACATTCACTGAAACAGCATCGAAACCCACATTCAAAGAAAATGCATCTTGCCAGTGGCAGGGTAAGTTTACCTTTGGGCTGTTTTCAAATCATAGGCTCCTTGCAGACATTTTTAGAACCCTGCAAAGGTTCTTCACCTTCCTGATTGTATTAATTATACTATATAATAAATAAATTATATCCCTTGTATAATATAGCACCACTTGTTAGAGTGTGTTTTAAATTTACAGTTCTGAACATTTTCCTTTAAGCAATGAAACAAATCATATGAACCAATAATGACAAACTGTCCAATTCTGAACATTTCAACCATAAAGGGCCACTCAAACATCTGTCATACAATCCACCAGTATCAATCAATACGCAGAATCTCTGCAGAAGTAAAAGTCATCTGAATAATTCCACATGAAAGAGATCTGAAACCAATGTAGAGGTTGTTACTAGAAAACAACTTTATATTTCAGAGTTTCATTTACAAATTCAGTGCCTGTTACCCTTGAAGAATAAATTGCTGATGTTACATTAAAAGAAATGGTAAGCTGGTATATTGCAATAGGGAATGGGTGATTTCAACTACCCTAACATAAACTGGGAAAACTACTCTTGTACTAACCCCCTGGCTCAACGATTCCTGGAGTTCATAAAATCTAATGCGCTGGATCAACTTGTCAACGCCCCCACCAGGAGCAACAATATTCTGAACCTGGCCATTACCAACATGGGTGACCGGTGCTCAACGCCTGAGATCAACTCCTCGCTTCTTAGATCAGATCATAAACTAATCACCCTAGTTATCCACATCCCACACCTCCCCACACACACACACACACACACACACACACAAGGAAACCATCGTAAATTTTTTTTTCCAAAGCGAACTTCACGCTTCTCAAAACTGAGGTGGCTAACTTCGCGACGCCCCTGCAAATGGAAAACACAGTCAATACAGTCACAACTGCTGAATCCTACACAAATGCACTCTACAAGCACCTGCATGAGTGCATGGATCGTGCCATCCCCAATAAAACCAAGATGCTATCCTCCAAAAAAAGGAAGCCGATCTGGTGGTACCCTGCCATCAACAAACTCTACAACAGAAGGAAGAAACTGTTGCAAAAGACAGTAAAAACCCAGGTGTGGAGGAACTCAGTGATGAGCCTCAGTAAGAAACTAAGATCTCTCATAAAATCCTCCAAAGCTAATTTTGAAAGAAAAATTGCCATGGATTCCAAAGATGACCACAAGGCATTCTTTAGCTATGTCAAGAATATCAATGGCAACACCCAGATCTGCACCGAACTACAACAGAATGGCACAAAATATAAACAGCCAACTGATATTGCCAACATATTGGCAGATAGGTTCAGTGCAAACTTTACTCCAACTCACCCCCCCAAAGGGCCCATAACTATACCAGATGGTTGTACAGCCCCGGCAATCACACACAGGTAAAAATGGCACTCTCTAAAGCCAAAAATACTGCATCCATGGGACCAGACAACATCCCAGGCTGCATCTTACATGAAATCCAAAATGAACTAGCCCCCCACCTAAAATCCATGTTCAGCCACAGCCTCACCACAGAATGGTGCACAGCAATGGTTATCCCACTCCACAAAGGAGGAACCACCACAGACCCCGGGAACTATAGACCTATTAGCCTGACAAGCCTGGTCTGCAAGGCCATGGAGCGTATCATCATGGAACTCATAAACAAAGATATAGGCAACCTCCAAACTCTGGATGCTACCCAATTCGGATTTGTAAAAGGTAGGTCATGTCTCCTAAACCTGGTAGACTTCTTTGAAACAGTTACTAAGGCCATAGACGAGGGCAAGGTAGTCCACACAGCCTACCTGGACCTCGCTAAAGCCTTTGATACTATCTCTCATTCAGGAATCATTGATAAACTCACCAACCTTATCATAAATCCCTATGTCACGAGATGGGTGGCCAACTGGCTCACGGACAGAACCTAAACGGTAAGAGTTGCTGACTCCAGATTTGACTCCAAACCAGTTACTAGTGGAGAACCCCAGGGTTCAGTATTGGGACCCCTCCTGATCGGTATATACTTCTCTGAAGTGCAAGTGGACACCAAGGGTCTATGGCTATCCAAGTTCGCAGATGACTGCAAACTGAGTGCCATAATCGACTCCCCTGCCAACGTGTGCATCCTGCAAAAGGGCCTCACCAAGACTGACACCTGGTGTCAAAATCATGGCCTCAATCTCAATACCAAAAAGTGCATTGTTATCCCCTTTGGCAAAAACACGATACACATGAATTATCAGATAAGGGGAAGTTCACTTAACATAGAAAGTGTGATAACAGACCTTGGGACCCAAGTGGATAGTAACCTCTCCTTTGACAACCGCATTGCCACAGTAGTCAGAAAATCCTTCTACGTGGCCCACTTAATCACAAAAGGGTTCACATCTAGAAATAAGGAAGTCATCATTCCCCTCTACTCCTCACTTATCAGACCCCTCATTGAATACAATGCCCCATTTGGGATGGACCTCACAAGACTCCTACAACAACCTGGGAGGCCCCGAAAGTACCTCACCAAGAGGATCGCTGGCCTCAAACAATTGCCCTATGTCAACCAGCTCAAGAAACTCAAACTCTACTTGGTCGCATACAGCTTACTCCACGGAGACGTCTGTCTGACATACAAAGCTATGTCAAACCCGGAATTGTTGGACATGCTCCACTTGAAGAAATCCCAATCTCCCCGAGCTACACACTCTAGGGACCTAAACCTCACCACAACAATAAATAGGACATGCTGGAGGGATAGATTCGTGTCTCAGAGACTTCCCATGCTCTGGAACAAAATTCCCATCCACATCAAGCAGAAGTGATCATTAGCACTAATCAAGAAAAACTTTGATAAGTGGGTGGGTGATAGGAAATTCACCCCTGGGATTATGTCTGGGGCACTGCTCGATAGAGGGGCAAAAGCCAATACACTGTTGGTTAGGCTTGCTTTGGCCCTCGGGCCAATAGCCTAGTACCTACCTATGAACCTATGAGCTGAAAAACAGGTTCATATCATCCAAAGGAAGACATACTAAGGACTGCAGTACCATACGCCCTTAAAATACAAATGTACATGCTGTAGGAATAGAAGCTACAGCCTTTTGCATCAAGATGCAAGTATGCTACCTGCTGTGCTACTAACACTACTTTAAAATTCTATACCACAATAATGATACCGTTTGCTAAACAAAACAGTTGTACATTTTAAGCAGACTTAGCATGAGTAGCAGTAAACATACCTTCCCTTGAAACTCACGATTCTTTGAAAATGCACTTCAAAAAAATTCTACCTTCTAACTCTAACGAGGGCATTTCACTCTCTCACACACACACACACACACACACACACACACACACACACACACACACACACACACACACACACACACTCCTCAACCTCTTAGTTCAAGAAATCTGGACAAAGCCTAAAATAAATAGGGACAGATTATAAACATTGCTCTCATGAACTTGTAAAAATTGCTAAAATAACAGGATTTGTATTAGTATGCATTTTTGTAAAGGATATGTTGTCTAAAACTCAAATGTCTGTCACTATTTAGCAACTTCAATCCTTTTTAGGAGGAATATGGGGCAAAAATCTGGATATTCTGCAAAGACCTGAATAGCTGAGGGATATGCTACCTTCCTCTTACACACACACACACACACACACGCACACACGCACACACGCACACATGCACACACACACACACACACACACACACACACACACACACACACACACACACACACACACAGACCATACTTCTCAATCTCTTAGCACAAATAATCTGGACAAAGCCTGTTATACTGTTGGGGACAAAGGCACAAAACTAGGAACACATTTAGAAAGTTGCTAGAATAATAGGATTTGTGTTAGAATGCGTTTTCTGAAGAATATGAAGTGTGAAACTCAAATGCATGTCATTATTTAGTAACTTTAATCCTTAGCATATGCCAGTGATTTGACAAAAAATAAATTAATTAAAAAAAAAGAAAAAAGAATTTTTATGAGGAACATGAAAAATATAAGGCAGAAATCTGGACATTCTGCGAAAATCTGTACCGCTGAGAGGTATGCATGATGCATCTTTTTAACTTTAGTTACACTCTGCGGTACATAGATTACTACTAGGCTAACTGCCTTTGTGGACCATTTTAAGCATAGCCAATTATCCAAGTGAGAGTAATACCCTGTACCATGTGTCTGCACAGTAAAGACCTTAACCATTATGCCAACCTCCCACCTGTGTGTTTATATTATTCTAGCTCTGCAATCTCTGAGTTACACAGAAATGAGCAAGACAGATACATTCTGCTCACACTACCCAGCTGAAGTGCATTGTATATGAAGTCTGCATGTTGTCCTTGTGCCAAATGGGTTTTGCCAGGTACCCCAGTTTCTTCCAATATTCCAAAGATGTGCCATTAGATGAACTAGTTGTCCTGTAAATTGCCAGCACGTGTGTGAGCAGTGCATGATGAAGGACTATTGTCCTTCTCTAGACAAATTCTCAGTCTTATGCCCACTGATTGCTGGGACAGGTTCCAGCTCCTTTGCAAACATGAAAAAGATAAAGTAGGTAATGGAGAAAAATGGAATTAATGCATGCAGTCGTCCCTTCATCACATCATGCTTATTTTAATGGATAGGTACAACAGTAGAGACAAAACTGTAATGCGGGTAAATTGATAACTTATTACTCATATGCATCTTTTTCTTCCTCCAGTTTATATAGAAAATAAAACGGAGTATTTCTGCTGAAATTACACAGTTTAGCAAGATAAGATATTTGATACTGGTAATCTGAAATATTTCAGTAGGAGAATTCCAGGTTTAAATTCAGCTTAGGAAATATTACATAAAAAGCAATTCTGTGATGAAAATTCAGTGTAATGGTAAAAAATTTAGTGCTAAATAACTTTCACCTGCACTCCACATGCCTTGTCTCTGACCCTCATAATACTGAGTCAGTAAGTTAGATTGCTTGTCATGTTCCCTGCTGATCTACAGCACAGTATTACATGCATTTAAATCATCTGTACCATTTTTTTTGTAGCAGTTTTGTACAGAAAAGTATGGCTCTCCCAACTCCCAGTCTCTGATTCCACTCCAGAAAATTCCATCAGCAGTCTGGCAACGACCACCGGAACCACCTCCAGGAATGTGGAAGGCCAAAAGGCCATCTGCAAGTAACTTAACCACTGGGCAGGTAGGGTCGAGCATCGCATTGTAGATGCAGCAGAGAAACTGTAAGTTGCAGGAACTGTCTGCAGTACGGCCAGGCATTGGGATGGGATGGGATTGGGAATGGGGAAGGCTGGCACTAGACAGACACTAGGGGAAAAGTAAGTATACTTCCTCCATGACAGTCTCAAATATGCAGCTTTCACATTTTGGTGCCAAGTTGGAAGCTGCCATGAACATGATTTAGTCAGTGTTGTACAAAAAAATTAACTTAGAAGTAGTCGGTCTGGACTGTGATGATCAACCAGGCCATAACCTACCTTCAGTTGTTCTAATTAAAACAAAATGCACTCATACACCACACCACTGCACGTGTCGCAATGATACTGTTGTTCAGGTGAGGTCAGGAATGGATGCACGCAAATCTCTCTGCTGCCCACAATCGTCAAAACTCTATGCAATGCAACTAACGGTTGTAGACGTAGAGATGCAGACAGTTTAAGGAGGAATTGAGAGGCTCATCAAATGCGCATCACGTGACTGCAACCTCCAATAACATCACTTCCAAACGATGCAGACTTTACATAAGAAAAAAAAAAGTAAGTTGAAAAGCCTGCATCATTCGGTGGAGATGTTAAAATAATAGAAAAATTTATTGTTTTAAGAAAATCCAGGCAGGTGCAAGTGCACCCCCTTGCATCTGCCTGCGGGTGCCTTTGCACATAAGGGAATATGTTTATTGTTGTGTGTGTAACTGTTTGTGGGTTGTGAGTGTCTTGACTGTCTTGTGCAGTGGTAGTGCTATGGAAAAAGTTTTTTTAAGATAACATGTACAATTAGGGTTAGAGGCAGGGGCAGGGTTAGGGCTAGCATGTATTACTAAGGTGGAGCAGATGGGGTGAAGAAAAGTAGTACTGCCATTTTATATCTAATGGGGAGGGCAATTTTACAACACATAGAAACACTTGTGCATACCTGAAGATGGTTTTATGTTAGGCAACTAAAGACTTCTAAAAATTTCTTACCAGTTGATTGCCATCGTAACTGGAAGTCATTTTTGAGAATATTTTTGTTAAGTTTATTTCTTGCATTCCATAAAAAAATATGCCCCTTTAATAGTTTCAGACTATCTGCAGAAGAGAGGGCAAGAGATGAAATACCCAAAAGAGAAGCTTTAAGTTGATAATACTTGGTAGTCAGTCTGGCTTTAACTACAACAGAAACTTGACAATGCTAATGTTTTAGGCAAATGCAGAATCATGCTTACCTTGGACATGAGCAAGTACTGAAGAATTTCACAGTAAATGCATTCAGATGCTTTGTGCCTTTAGCTCAGTTGGTCATTTCATTATAAGCCTGTAGCACTTGTGTAAACACTATGAGATTACAGCCTTAAATGAAAGCAGCATGTGTACACAGAGAAAAGTAAAAACACTCTCATGATGTGAAATGACAGTTAAAAGATTTCAGAGAAGAAGAACAAGCTGTGATGGTCGTGCCCTGGCCCATCAATCAAGGAGCCTCAATCCTTACCACAAACACCAGGGAGGGCATCTCATATAAGAGGAAAGGATAACAAATACACACAGTAAAGTACAATTTCCCTTAAGTGCACACAGTGATCACAGTCAGTCTGGGGCTGGTTGCTCCCTTGCTCCCCAGTCCTGAATAAGACTCCGCGTTGGCACAGCTATAGGGTCCAGATATCAGCCTAGCTGGCAAGCTAACCTCCAGTACCCTCTCTGTCCCACCAGTGCTTCATGTCCCTGCCCAGGTAGCTAAAACATCACACACACTTTGGGATAAGTATTTATACAACTTCACAGACACTCCTGGGAAAGGCTGACACAGATTCTCCAGCTGTGCCCCTTTACCTAGACTATATAGTAGTAATTACTGCCACCACCAGCTAATACTTATCAGCTACCCAAAGGCCCTTAAAAGGGTGTCCAATTATAACTGTGCAATATTATTATCCAATTGCTAAGTGTGACTAATCAGTCTAAGGTTTATTAGAATGGCCTTGTACAATAAACTCTATAAATATGCAATGTACTCTAGAGCTTAACTTAACTCTACACAAACCAACCACAGGAAAAAGGTTTAAAAATATTTAATAATAAATAATTAAAAACACAAGACAACACTACTACAATACAATGTTACTCAAGAGTTCAGAGATCACACAGAAACTTAAAACAATACAGTAAGAAAGTTCTGATATAACAGAAAAATACTTAGTCTAAATTTTATATTCCTAGCTATTTCTACAAGAAAACATACTTCTAAAGTAACTTACTTTCATAGAGCAAGGCCATGCTGAGGTTGGATATCAAGATCAAAATGCTTACAGTCTCTCTCAGCAATAGTTTGTAAACTCACTAACAAACATCTCTGCTGAGCCCCCCAAATTACATCATTTTGACACTTAGGTTTTCCCAGTATACACATTACATCAGTTTGACACTTAGTCTGGAGTTCCCAGGCCAACAGGCTACATTATAGCAATAACCCACGCCTGGGTGTGGGTAATGCGGGATTTACCCACGGTTACCAAACAAAGACAACCGTGGGTAAATCCCGCATTACCCACACCCAGAAGTGGGTTATTGCTATTATACTATGACATTATTTAAGAAAAGAAACAATTACCTTTCTTAAATAATGGCATTGTATAATGCCTCTTTGCTGCCCTTCCGCAGCTGTCTGGCATCCGCGGCAGTTCTGATGTACTGCGCATGCCTACGCAGTACATCAGAGCTGTGGCCAAAAGCAACGGAGAAAGCAAGATCTCGGTTGCTTTTTTACTGTTTCGCTATGTTAAATGGGTTTAACATAGCGAGACAGCTTTAAAATAAGCAACGGACATCTCCGTTGCTTATTTTAAAGCTGTCTCACTATGTTAAACCCATTTAACATAGCGAAACAGTAAAAAGCAACGGGGATCTTGCTTTCTCCGTTGCCTTTCTTTAAAACCTGTCTCGCTATGTTAAATGGGTTTAACATAGCGAGACAGCTTTAAAATAAGCAACGGAGCTCTCCGTTGCTTATTTTAAAGCTGTCTCGTTATGTTAAACCCATTTAACATAGCGAGACAGGTTTAAAAAAAAAAGCAACGAAGAAAGCAAGATCTCCGTTGCTTTTTACACTATTAAGCTATGTCAAAGGAGTTTAACATAGCGAGACAGCTTTAAAAAAAGCAACGGAGATCTCCGTTGCTTTTTTTTAAACCTGTGTCGCTATGTTAAACTCTTTTAACATAGCGAGACAGTGTTTTAAAAAAAGACTTATACTAATGGAAAAAGTCCGGGCGACTGGACCTTTTTCCATTAGTATAAGTCGAATTACAACGTGCACGCTGGCCAATCAGCGTGCACGTTTTGGAATATTAATGGGGGGTCATGGTATAATATTTAATAATCTAACACCTGCTAAAGAAACTACAACAATAAAATACATTTCACATGTACACTCTAGTAATTATTCCTTAAGTTAAAACAATAGAAAGAATGTGTCCAGCTAGCCTCTTCGGCACCACTATCTAGATCAAAGGGTATACAAGGCATAATTTTAACTTCAAAAGAACAGATGTGAAATGCTTGGCTTATTTTTCCTTACAGCAGATGGCAACGTTGCTACAATCTTGAAGTTCACATTTTACAGTATTTTCTTTCATTTAAAAAATAAGCCTGTATTTTACATTTATATTTACAAATGATATAATTATGTATCAAATTATATTTGGCTAGGCTGGCAGCCTTCACCCATCTTCCCCAATCTTCACACATGCATTCCCTCTTTCTTTTAAACTGAAATGTTTCTTGTACCTTTAAAACAATGCAAACAAGTGCTCAGTAGAAAACATTCATTGAAAAGCTCAAAAAGAAGTCAGGCTTCAAGGTTCCAAAATAAGTCTTTACAAAGTGGCAGTTCTCTGGCAGTTCATGTTTGTTTTTGTTTAACATTATAGTTAGGAATAACAATTACTACTCCCCTAATTATTTAAGTGCAATTTTTTCAGAATTCATTTATTTCTCTGGACCTGATACAGTATGTTTGTTTCAGAGCGTGAGCTTTATTTATTTTAGCTGCACAAATATATCTGCATTGTTTTCATTTTCTTAGCTGTTTTTTTTCCCTCAGTGTCTGAATGTTTAATTTTTATGTTTTTGAAATTTACTTTAACATACAATTTAACATCATGTAGTACATAATAAAGGTCAGTTCCTGGAAAGATGTGCTGCATTAAAGGAAGCAGATCAGTTGCCTCTGCTATGGACCAGGCCCAGCAATACAATTTGCTGAATGAGGTGTAGTAACAGCATGGAAGAGTAAATGGCCATAGCAAAACAAATCATAGCAGTTTACGTAGTTACTTACTCTTTGCTGACCAGGTTATTTCCACTAGGCTAGTAGCCTGTTTTCAGGGGAGACTCAAAGTGGTATTGATATGACTAGGGGAAATT
>NC_056732.1:1561800881-1561848381 GCF_019279795.1 Protopterus annectens
TGGGGTATCGTGTTGTAGGAGACTGGGCTGAATGACTTTTATGAAAGACACAATGGTCCAGTTGAGGTATGTGGCAAGGAAAATTAATATGCTTTGTTACATGGGTGCTGAGCTGTGTTTTTTAAGGGGAGTACTGCAGAAGATGACACCACCAAGTCATATGTATGGTTATTACAGCTTCTAAACTTTTTTCTGCTGTAAGACCTGTGTATCCTACCTGCAAGAACCCCCAACATAACTTCAACTATCAAACTACAAGCTAAAGAAGCTGCTGTCCTATTTTCACAAACTCCCTCCATCCAAAGACTCAGTGAAAGTATGTCTGACCACTCTACTAAATTGTGAAATTGTATTGTAACTATAACCTAGTCTTTTGCTATAGTGCAGTATTTCATATTACTCTCCTACCTGAACCAGGTACCCAGCAGCCCACCTCCCCTCTCCCTCTTAGGGTATTTAGCTCTCCTATATTCTGTTATCTAACCCTGTCCTCTTTTCTCTTCATCCTCCTACATATTTGAATGTAAATTCAAACTCTGTCCACTAGGGGGCTCCCCCTCCAAAGGCTCCCTCTTAGTTCCTAAATAATCCTTACTTGTATCCTTTTTAGTTTAATGCTTAAACTATCTGTTTTACTTCTCTGTCCTGCCATTTATATTACTCTGTCTAGTCCCCCCTCCCATTCCTCTTTCTTTCTGCTATAGTCCTAACCCCAGCTATGCTACAAATATACTAACTCACCCTCACACTTCGTACTTCCAGAAACTTGGCTGTATTCTATTTCACTGATTGTTTTCTGCGAGCTAGTTCTCACTTGCTCCAACCCGCTCCATTCGCCCTGCGGGCTCACTCCACTCCCCTACCGTACCCCCAATTCCCACCCATCCCCAGTACACTTCAGCTTATACTACTCGTAACCACACCCCTATCTCCAATTATCCAATCAACTCTCACTTCCTCATTACTATTATCCATCATATCCCCTACTGCCATCATTTATCACATGTTTCCTGTCTAACTACCCCACCTTTTCTATTTCTCATTAATATACATTTCCTATTAACCAGTTTTTCCCTTTAACATTACTAATCTTTAACTGGCTCATACCTCTGCCTTCATCTCCTTGTAGCTATCTCCTATTCCTCCCTGCCATGCCTACCACATACAAACCTACCCTTAACAATGGCCTTCTCTTTCTCATCATTCTTACCCCCCTATTTTTATCACACTACCTCACTTGCTATGAGCATCATAGCCCCACCAATTTTCCACCCCCTTAAAACACACTATTGCAATCTCTCAGCTAACCACAGAAATCCATATGAATATAATATCCTCTTCATCCTACCTCCTTCCTAAATTTCACAGATCAACCTATATTTTGTATCCACAAACTAGAAAACAACTCCCTCTCGTTTATAAAGTCCTGAAACACCTTCATGGCCCTTTACAGCTCCTATTACTGCATGGAGATGTCCATCCAAACCCAGGCCCAATTAATACAATATCTGAACCCCACACTAACCATCTCATCACTTCTCACATCCCTAATACCTCTGACAATTCTCTCCTCATAGGCCAATCTTAATATTCGTAGTCTAAATAATAAAATAACCCAACTTCATGCCCTTCTATACGTACACTCCTTTGACATCCTATGTCTTACTGAAACATGGCTTAAACCAGATACTAAGGATAATGATATAACTCCTCCAGGTTATAACATCCTGAGATTAGATGGGATTAGGATGGTGGTGTAGCAATACTATATAAATCTCATTTACAGATTACACCGCTAAATACCCAACTGCCCACAACCAATAGCATATAAATCCTAATCTCTAAACTACAGATAAATGCTAATAAAGCATTGCATATAATTTGCTCCTATATCCCTCCAGGCAACAACATTAACACTCTTGAAACTGTCCTTAATTGGCTCACAACATCCTTTCCACAAGAAACCATAATCCTTGGTGACTTTAACATTGATTGGAACTGTTGTAACTCTTCCCAATCTAATACTCATATAAACCTATATGGTTTCAGTCAAACAATTACCTCCCCTACCAGAACCCATAAACATAGCAACAAGCAAACCATCTTAGACCGGATTCTAGTTAACAGTAACCCCCTTTCCTATAAATCAGGTATACTTCCTGATGATATCAGTGACCAGTCTCTCATCTTTCATTATCAGACAAAAAAAACTCATTTCCAAACAACCAATCTATGGAACTGTCCGTAACAAAAAACACCTCAACCAAGCTAGCTTTCAAGCTGAACTCAAAGCTTGCAATTGGACACCCCTTAAATACCTACCAATTGACAAAGCTGTCTCGTACTTTAATAATAAATTTCTACAAATCCTAGAACACCATGCCCCCTCTCGAACAGTCAGAACTAAGAACAAACCTGCACCTTGGCTCACTAAGGAGACAAGACAAAAAATCCTTCAAAGAAATTGAATTTGGTCGAAATGGAGAAATACTAAAAACCCAACTGATCATGAAATCTTTAGACAGTTAAGAAATTCTACAAAAAAATCAATAGTCCAAGACAAAAAGAACTACTACCATAAGCTCCAACAAACACAAAACAAAAACCCTCAAACATTTTGGTCAGTTATAAATTCCCTACTCCACCCTGGCCACTCCAAAACTCCAATCCCAGCTAACTTAACCCAAAATTCTCCCAGACAAATTGTAAATTCCTTTAATAACTTCTTTGTGGACTCTGTCCAAACATTAGCTAGTACCTTATTACCAGCCAGCATCCCCAACACACACTCACAAAACATTTTACCTCCTCCCCTCCAATTACAGCCTGTTCCCACCTCTCACATCCATGCCCAGCTTCAAAAACTAAAACCATGTACCCCCTCAGCTGACCTCCTTCCAGCTGAATTTCAGCAAATGGCTGCTGGAGTACTTGCTTACCCTATCTCTATCTTAATTAATAGGACCATCACAGAATGTACTGCACCATCTCTTTGGAAGGTCTCTTATATTATACCTCTACATAAAGGAGGCAACTCAACTGAACTTTCTAACTACCACCCCATCGCTCTACTTTCTCCTTTAGCTAAAATCATGGAGAGATGCATTCTACAGCAACTTCTCGATCACCTCCTCCAAATCAATATTTTAGCCAACTGCCAGCATGGTTTTAGGCCTTTTCACAGTACTACTACTGCACTTTTATCTTTTTCTGACTCGATTAATAAAAATCGTAACAACTTACTCACCTCTGCCCTCTTTCTAAACCTCTCCAAAGCCTTTGATATGGTGAATCATCACGTAATGATAGATACACTTACCACACTTTCAATTGATATTCAGACAGCCAAATGGTTTGAATCCTATCTTAAAAACAGACAACAGGCAGTCCTCTGGGACAACAACCTATCTACTTTACTTCCTATCTCACAGGGAGTCCCACAAGGCTCTATTCTGGGGCCCCTCCTATTTCCTATCATATATATATATATATATATATGATATATGAGTCATATGACACTGGGGTTATTGTCAATCTTTAGTAAACTGCAGCATCTTCTGTGTGTGTGTGTGTGTGTGTGTGTGTGTGTGTGTGTGTGTGTGTGTGTGTGTGTGTGTGTGTGCACCCGCATGTGTGTTTCTCTTATCTAACCAACTTGACACTGTATATGTCTTATAAAAATATAAGGATGTGACAAGGAGTATGAGAGGGCACAGAAAGTCACTGGGGAATAAAGAATAAAAGGAAGGTGTTAAAAGGGCTGCAAAGTGGAATACAAATAAGTCAAGTAAGGCAGTAACAAAAGGAAACTAATATTTAACTGAATATTCAGAAAAGAACCAATATATAGAAAAAAAATCATGAAGGCAAAGGGAAACATCTCACTGATTCATGTTAGGAAAAATGTTATAATAGTCAGTGTTGATCATGTTCTGTACAGACTGAGAGAAGTATAAAGGGGACACAGTGAAAAAGTGGCGCTTGCATTGGATGGACAGAATAGTGTGGGGTGTACCACTGGGCAAATGAACTTTGTGACACCAGCACTAACTTCAGATAACCAAGTATTTCTGCTAATAAAAATGTAGTTCTACTTGATCTGTATTCATAGTCTGTTTCCTAGGGTTATGCTCTACCCAATGTTTCACCAGATTCTGAGGCCCTATATAAAGAAGTTATGTCTTACCATAACGTTCCATCTGTACTGTTATCCTCGCTCAGTCATTACGCATGGGTATCGGTTTCGAGCTTGAAACCGAGCCGGCTATTTTCCAAGCTCGCGTCAGCTTCAAATTCTCGAGCTAAACTCTTACCCACAATCCCCCTCTCCCTGTTACCTCAGATTGAGTTTGCAAGTCAAAGAAGGTAGAGGCTACCTCTGGTCAAATAACCTAAGAGAACCGGATGGTGAGATCCACTAGAAACCACAGGAGGGGGAAGGAGGGAGGGTCGTAATGACTGAACGAGGATCAACAATACAGATGGAATGTTATGGTAAGACATAACTTCTTTATCTGATATTGTTAATCCTCGTTCATTCCTTACGCATGGGACAGAGTCCCCAGCTACCTCTATTCCTGGGAGGCTCTCATGGAAGGACATTCCAGAGCACCATAGAACCGAAAGATGCTCTTCCCCTGGAGGCCAAATTCAATTTGCAATGATTGATGAAGGCATGAGGCGTAGCCCAAGTTGCAGCTGCACAGATGTCATGTAAAGAAGCTCTGGCATGAAGGCAGCAGAAGTTGCTACCGACCTTGTTGAATGAGCTTTCATGGTAGTAGGCAACAAGATATTACGTTGTGTATAAATAAAGATCACACAGTCCTTCAACCATCTAGCGAATGTGACCTTAGCAACAGCAGATCCTAATCTAGGTCCAGAAAAGGCCAAAAATAACTGGTCAGATTTACGAAAGGGTTTAGTCCTGTTTAAGTAAAAATGGATTTGCCTGTGTATATCTAGGGAATGTAGGCAATACTCTCCTCAGGCAAACTGGCAATTCAATGGCTTGATTAATGGACATTTCAGAGATCACTTTAGGCAGAAATGATGGATTAGTTCTCAGAGACACTCTATCGCTATGAAAAATCAAGTATGGACTCTTGATACATAAAGCTTGAATTTCAAAAATACGTCTGGCAGAAGTAATAGCGACCAAAAACAAGGTTTTCCATGACAAATACTTGAGGTCGCAAGAAGAGACTGGTTCGAAAGGTAACATTGTCAGAGCTTGTAGAACTAGATAAATCCCATGGTTGAATAGCTTCTCTAAAATGTGGCTTCAGATGATTCACACCTTTTATGAAGGTCTTGCACAATTTATGAGGCATAAGAGAGGAATCTTGGACACTCTCATGAAAATTAGAAATTGCAGTCAAATGAACTCTAATGGTAGAGGCCGATAGACCCAATTGAAACAGTTCAGCCAGATAGTCTAGCATTATTGACACTGGTGCTGAAAAGGGGTCTACTTGTTTATCTTTCAGCCAACAGGTAAATCTTTTCCACTTGCTCAGATAAGTAATTCTAGTGAAAGACTTATGAGAAGCAATGAGAATATCATGTACTGGTAAAGAAAGATCATTCTGCCTGGCAATCAAGGGAATTGGAGTAGCCAAGCCATGAGCTTCAGGCTGTTCAAGTTGGGATGAATCAGGTTCTCTGGGTGTGAGATCAACTCCAGGATTGGATGGAGAATCCATGGTCGATCTAGTAGGTGAGGCCAAAGGAAGGGGAAACAAATCTGTCGAGGCCAATATGGTGCTATGAGGATCACCTTGCTCTAAAACCGACGGGCTTTCTTCAGAAATTGGGGAATGAGGGGAAAGGGTGGAAATGCGTAAACAAGACCCGAAGGCCAACAGTGGACTAGAGCATCCCTGGGTGACAGTCCCAGAGGGGAATCAGGGCGAAGTAGTTGCTGCATTTGTAGTTGGTCGGGGATGCGAAGAGGTCGCAGCAAGAACGGCCCCAGCGGTGGAAGATCTCTGCCGCTATCAAGGGATTCAGGGACCACTCGTGAGGTTGAAGAATGCACCTGCTGAGTCTGTCTGCTATCACGTTAGAACTCCCAGGAATGTGCGTTGCTAGAAGAAAACGGTTAGTAGCCATTGCCCATTGCCATATCCTCATGGCCTCTCGACAAAGAGGGTAAGATTTGGTTCCACCTTGCTTGTTGATGTACCAGACCACCGCCATGTTGTCAGATTGAATCGCAATTGTCCCAGACGGCAGCAGGGAATGGAATGCTTGCAACGCCAGAAGCACCGCCCTCAGCTCTAGAGCATTTATATGCAGATGGACTTCCAGTTCGGACAAGTGCCTTGGACTGTCTGTCCCTGACATAGTGCCCCCTCCCCATCAGGGAGGCGTCCATGGTCACTGTGGTCTTGGGTTGCTGGGGGGAGGAGGGGCGAGACCATTGTGAGAGATTGTGTGTCATCCAACAATTTAAATCCTGTTTGTACCTGTGGGTTACTCGAATCATGGCTGAAAGAGAATGCTGAAAAGGATACCATTGGGTGAGCAGTAGCCATTGTAGAAGCCTCATGTGAAACTGGCCAGGGGAACAATGGTGATGAAGGCTGCCATGGAACCCAACAGCTGTAGAACCAAGTGAGCCGTGGATTTTTCCTTTGAAATAATTGGAATTAGTTGTTGCTTTATCCTTCTAAATTCAGTGCTCTGGAATAGCAGCTCTACAGTTTTTTGTGTCCAAGATAACCCCTATGAATTCTGTCGACTGAGATGGGGTGAGATTGGATTTTTGCCAGTTTATGGTTATGCCTAGCCTTTGAGCAGTAAGGAGAGAGTATGCCAGGGCTTTTTCCAGTAGATGTCTGGTGGGGGCAGAAATGAGCCAGTCGTCTAGGTATGGAAACACCTGGAATCCTTGAAGTTGCAAGTGAGCTGTGACAACTGCCATGCACTTTGTGAACACTCTGGGGGCTGTAGAGAGTCTGAAGGGCAGTACTCTGAACTGGCAGTGACTGGCTCCCGCACGGAAGCGCAGAAATCTTCTTGATGGCCTGTCCACCTTTATGTGGTAGTACGCATCTTGAAGATCTATAGAGCACATCCAATCATCTTTTTCCAAAAGCGGGAGAATAGACTGTATTGTGACCATCAGGAATTTTTGCACTCTCACAAACTTGTTCAATACACTGAGATCCAAAATTGGTCTCCAGTACCCTGTTTTCTTTGGCACCAAAAATTGTCTTGAGTAGAATCCGGATCCTATCTGGTCTGGAGGGACTATTTGGATGACTCTTTTTCTTAGCAGCTTTTCTATCTCTAGTGCTGCTTCTTCCCTTTGACTGGGTGGAATGTCAGGAAGATATTTGGAAGGGACAGGACAAAGTTCGAAGGGGATATGATAACCTCTGGTTATAATCCTTTGCACCCAAGACTCGGTGGTGGTGGTTAGCCAGGCAGAAGGGTACAAGGAGAATCGTCCCCCAACCACCTCCAGAGGAAAGGAGTTGGGCCGCTCTTCAGGAGCACTGGTAGGATTGACCAGGGAAAGAATCCCTGGAACTCTGGTTATGCGGACCCCCTCTGCCCCAAAAGGAGCATCTTCCCTGTGAGTTTCCCCCTCTGCCTCTGGGGGAGAACTCGGCCTGTGTGTCACAGAAAGGACCTTGAGATTTCTTGAACCATATCTTTCCACTCTTTTGATTTCGGGAGAAAGCACTTTGAGGGGAAGAATAACAGACACCTACGGCAGAAAGGGTCTTACCGTCCTATTCACATCTGGCCAGTGTGCTTTTAACTTTTGGCCCAAACAACAAGGAGGCCTCAATGGGGGCATTAAGAAAGGAAGACTTAAATGGTTCTGCGAAGTTGCACAAGCGCATCCAGGCGTGTCGTCTCAAGACTGCAGCTGAACCCGCTGCTTCAGCTGCTCCTTCTGATGCATGAGATATCAATCGCATAGAGGAGTTAGATATAGATTCAATGGTGGCTAGCTGAGAGACCACTTTGTCATGGACCTTATCAGGCACTGCATCAGCCAAGGTTTCAGACAGCTCAGAAACCAGATCCCTTTGAAGCCTGGTAAAATGTGCCATATAATTCAGGGGACCTGATAGCAAAGTTTGCTGAAGGAAAGGTGCACTTCCCTATCCTGTCCAGGGCCCGGGACTCTTTGTTAGGTGGATGGACAGTTTTATTTTTATTTATTTATTTATTTTACATTTGTTAACCGGGCTAGTCTGACTGGATATATTTCCATTTTCAGCAGAGGCCCGGGGAGAAAAGCTCCACAAAGACATAGTAACTATAACATACGATGCAATAAAGAGCAGCATAAAAAATATACTGTATCAGGAAAATATTATACAAAGAATCAAACTTATTGTAGTCACAATTAACAGTTGTACAATAGTGTACTCATCGTTCTTGGAAGCAAAACACAGGCATAACTTATTTAGCATAATCAAACATCATAAGAAAGAGAAAAGGGTATTTAAAGACAACTATGAAAGTAGATTAGATTAGATTAGATATTTCTTGAAGTCCTCAGTAAACTGAGTAATATAATCAGGAAGGAGAAGGATAGAGGAGGGGTAAGTGATAGAATAGTGAGGAAATAAAATAGAAGGTAGCAGAGGTCACCGAGATGAAGGGGTAGTGGGAATAGCTGAATACATGGGTTCAGTCTGGGTTAAGGCAGGGGCATAGCCAGTGTTTTGTAAGGTGGAGCCTGAGTTTTTGTTTGAAAAGGACAGGAGATAAAATAGAAGTCAGTTCAGTGGGCAAGAGGTTCCAGTGTTTACCAATGGAGTTAGAAAACAGGGAGTCACCTGCAAGGTTATTGAATTTGGTAGCAGTAACTAGGAGTTTGTTAGAGGAGCGGAGTGAGCTCAGGTTAGAATAAGGGGTGATGAGGTTAGAAAATGAAGGAGTGTTGTTTGGCAGATAAAAAGATCTGTGGATGATGGGAAGTTGAGAAAGAAGCAACATGTTTTGTAATTCAAGCCAGTGAAGTTGTTGTAGGTTCAAGCAGTGGTGTGTTCTGAATTGATTACCAGTAACAAATCTTGCTATACTATTGTAAGTAGTGGTCAATTTAGAAAGATTATTTTTCTTTAGGTTAGTGTAAATTGGTGAGGCATAGAGAAGAGTGGAAATGAGATGAGAGTGTGCCAAAGTAGCTTTGGCTGTTGGGGATAAGAATGTTTTAATTCTATAGAGGGAGCCCAGTTTTCTATGTACAGTTTTGATAGTGTTGTTTATGTGATAATCAAAGGTAAGATTGTTGTCAATTGTCACACCTAGTAGTTTGGTAGAAGAGTCAGGTGATATGAGAGTATTGTTAATAGAAGAGATAGAGAAGTCTAGTGGGGGGGATCTAGTAGTTGGTTTGAAAAGGAGGAGTTTTGTTTTTTTGGCATTAAGAAGTAGGCAGCGTTTTAAGAACCATGCTTCAACAGAATGGAATACCTTTTGAGTAACAGTTTGAAGCTCTGGGATGGTTTTTGCAGAGCAGATGAGTGTGGAGTCATCTGCATATTGTATGCACGTAGCTTGGGGAATAGCTACTTGCAAGTCATTTATGAATAGGGAGAAAAGAAGGGGTCCAAGAATCGAGCCTTGTGGTACACCGAGGGAGATTGGGAGAAGAGAGGAGAGTTTATTCTCCCAGAGTACAGCTTGTTTTCTGTTAGAAAGATAGGAGGTGAACCACTGGATGGTATTCGGTTCAATAGCAAGTGATTCCAAGATTTTTAGGAGAAGAGGGTGATTGACCATGTCAAAAGCTTTTGATAGGTCGATGAAAAGTGCTGAAGAAAGGGTATTATTATTGCGTTTTTTGTTAATGAAGTCAGTGAAGGAAAGGAGAGCAGTAGTAGTACTATGAAAAGGTCTGAAACCATGTTGACAATGAGATAGTATGTTATGTTTAGTTAAGTGATTCATTAGTTGGTGGTGAATACATTTTTCCATGATTTTTGCTAGTGGAGACAGGAGGGCAATGGGTCTATAATTAGAATATTCTGTAGAGTTTCCTCCCTTGTGTAAGGGTATAATATGTGAGATTTTCCAGATATCAGGGATGTTTCTTTCTTTAATGGTTCTGTTAATAAGAATAGATATGGGATAGGCTATTTGTCTTTCTTCTTCTGCCAGATCCTTTTTTGTTGTGGCCGCCACCACCAAAGCATCCACAGGAAGGCCTTTGGACCAATGGGGATCTGAAGCAGGAGGGGACAAGATCTTATCTGGCCTCGGAGGAATAGCTTTGACGGTATCAGGAGCCTTCCAAGCACACTGCACGATGAGCCGGACACGTTCATCGGCAGGTGGAGTAACCTAGGAGGTAGGGGGCCGGGTGCGAAAGGCCTGCAGGAACACAGATTCCTCAGAGGTCCGATTAGAGGACTGCCCGTCACCTCTCTGTTTCAGGATTTTGAGGATATCACCAAAGAATACCTCAGAGGGTGACCAAGGGGATCCTTCCCCCTCATCGAAATCTGTGTCTTTGATGAGGGACTCCTCTGTGGAGTCCATGTGCTTCCTTTTACACAAACTTTTCCGGTGGACCTCCTCAGCGGGAGAAGCTGGAGAAGACAGCGGAAAAGGGGATTCCTGAGGGAATACGTCCTGCGGCCCCTGCACCCGGTGTCCACTAGGTGCAACTTGTGAAAACAGTGTACCAGAGGAGGGTGGAGATATAGACAGTCCGGAATTGCCAGCAGCAGTGAAAGCCTTCTCCATCAGTTGGTAGGCTGGTTCACCCGAAGAGGAGTGCATGTCTAGGACAGGGGTCATCCCTCCCCTAAGTGGCTCAGCCTGCCGACCCGGAGTCCCTGGATGGCTGTGGAGCAGCAAACTATGCATGTCACAACTGACATACTGGGTTGTAGCAAAACTTTCCTGCCATGAAGGCAAGTGTGGTTCCTTAGTGAGATCCATAAGGGGAACCACAGACCGGGAAGACTGTGCTATATTCATGGACTTCAAAGGCAATGAAGGAGGAGAATAAAAAGGGGTCTTTGGACATGGGTGATCACCTCCCAAAGAAGGATAGTTCCTGAGGGGTGGGATACCTCTGGCCAAGAGTACCTGGTCCACAAGACGCAACACATCATGTTCGGAAAGATTTCTAGTGGACCTCATGGAGACTGAGGGAGAAACAGGCCTGTCCACAGAAGAGACAGACTCAGTGCCTATCTCATCTGACCGCACCGAGGACAATGGTGCTGATAGAGACTGGACTACTGTTGTCTGCACCGAAGAGGTCATCGGTGCCGAGGTCATGGTCTGCACTGACAAAGGGATCGGTGCCGAAGTGGTTGTTGGTGCTGAAGCTGGAACAGACAAAACTGGAGTCAACGATAAAGGCATCGGTTCCGAGGAAGATCTCAGAGCCGACACGGTCAAGGTCTGCGCCGACTGAACGATCGGTGCCGATACAGTGGTAATGGTCTGAACCGAGGAGCCCTTTGGTGCTGATATATAGAAGGCTGCAGGAGAAGATGGAGCCAAAATCAATAATGGAGCCGAAGGCCTCGGTGCCGAAGGTCTAGGCATTGAGAGCACTGGAGCAGACTGAGAAAGCTCTGGAGCCGAAACTTTAGCCTTTTTAGGTTTTGGTTGGTGGGAGTCCACAGCCGGGGACGAAGGCAAAGACTTAGCCTTAGTAGGAACATCCATAGTATTCTTATGGGCTCTAAGAGGGGTTGAGACCTTCGATCCAGAAATAG
This sequence comes from Protopterus annectens, assembly GCF_019279795.1. Classification (NCBI taxonomy): domain Eukaryota; kingdom Metazoa; phylum Chordata; order Ceratodontiformes; family Protopteridae; genus Protopterus; species Protopterus annectens. The sequence continues at coordinate 1,561,812,593 of NC_056732.1, forward strand.
CCTCTGAAAAGAGAGATTTTAGAAGTCCCTTCAGGATCAGCTTGTTTTTCCTTTCCAACAAGGTTATATTAGAAAAATTCTCACAAATAGTACAGGGTGGGTCAACAGACAAATGGGAAGCTCCAAAACAATGAACACACAAAGAGAGTGCATCAGAAGTAGGCAGTTTGTGTCCACAATCAGAACACCGTTTAAACCCCGGACTACCTTTCTTATCTGCCATGACAGCAAATTAAATAATAGAAAAGGTACCAACAATGGTACAAGAGAGTACCCGAAGGTATGAGAAAAAAAGGGAAAAGGATTACCAACAATGGTAAAAAGAGAACACCTCGCGGTAAAAGTGCTAAAGAAAAAGCAGAAACACCTGAAGAAATTATGAACACTAGATGCGATAGGGTAAGAGACAATAAAATATGAACTTTTCTGACAGAAAAGTAATCTGTAAAGCTATTAAACAACAACTGGCTATACTTAGCTCAAGAGAAGTAGCTTAGCACGACCGAATGGCAAAGCAGCAAATGAAATCTGAGGTAACAGGGGGATGGGGATTGTGGGTAAGAGTTTAGTTCAAGAGTTTGAAGCTGACGCAACTTGGAAAATGGCCGGCTTGGTTCCGAGCTCGGAACCGATAGCTATGCGTAAGGAATGAACGAGGATTAACAATATCAGATGCACTTTTAGTCATTCAGAAAATTGTAGGAAACATGCCTCTTGACCTCCTTATTTCTGTCTCTATTAATTGCAAGACATTTACAAGTACACTCCTCTTTGGTAAGTATCTGCATCTACTACAGAAAGCCTTAGTGTGAAAAGAGATGACAATATGTACAGGAAAAACCTGTTTGGACGCTACCACTGTAAGATGTAAAAAGGATACTCCACATGTCACTGATGGTGATATGCAGCTGCTATATCCACAATATTGGCTTGTTTATTTATGTTTTCCATTACAAAAAAGGTGCACTGATCATTAATTACCTGTTCTGCATATGAACACAGACAGTTCCCCATCACAGGAAGGCAGAAATAAGTTCAGATACGCAATGCACATAATGAACACAATGACTGCTGTTAGCTGAATCACAAGAGCTCATTAGTACACCAATTACCACACAAGCATTCAGTACAAAATAATGTACAATCTTAAATAATATAAAGCCACAAAATAATCTAAAACTTTTAGTTATGTACTTACCATAACTTTAGATGTATGGGATCCATCTCGCCTACATTCTGTACAGATGGGTTCGGAGCCGATCCTCGGCTCCAATTCGGCACGCTATACTATAGAACGAAGTCTCTTATTGGCTGAGCCTCCTCATATCCCAGGATGCCCCACTACTGCTTCCCCAGATCTTGTTTGTCCGCACACATGCACACACACATAGACTGTTGTTATAAGATTGCCAGGTGTTTCAAGAGAGGAAAAAAACAGTTGTATTCAGACCGTTCGGTCTCTTCTGGCCTCCAAGGCAGGGGGAAGGAGGGTGAGTTATTAGGAATGTAGGTGAGATGGATCCCATACATCTAAAGTTATGGTAAGTACATAACTAAAAGATGTAATGTGATCCTATCTCGCCTACATTCTGTACAGATGGGACAGCGTCCCTAGCACCTAATTCCTGGATGGCTCATTGGAAAACAGTCCGGAGAACTGTGGAACCGAAGGAAGCTCGGCCCCTGGATGCCACATCCAATTTGTAGTGAGAAATAAAGGTATGAAGAGAAGACCACGTAGCAGCTGCACAGATGTCACTAATAGAGAGCTTGGAATGAAAAGCCGCCGAAGTGGACATAGCCCTGGTAGAATGAGCTTTCACAGGAATAGTAAGCTCTTTATTTGAAATGCGATAAATATGACTGATACAGTCTCTGATCCACTTGGCAATAGTGACTTTTGTGACGGCTTTGCCCAATTTATTGTCCGAAAAAGACACAAAAAGTTGATCTGATTTTCGTGATTGTTGTGTCCTGTCCAAATAGAAACGTAATTGTCTGTGCACATCTAAGGTGTGAAATGTATACTCAGCCCTGTCTGTATACTTAAGGAAAAAAACTGGTAGTTCCAGGGATTGTTGCAAGCAAAATTTAGAACAAACCTTTGGTATAAAGGATGGATTTGGTCTTAGAGAAACTCTATCCTTGTGAAAAATCAGGTATGGTGGATTGATACATAAGGCCTGAAGTTCTGAAACTCTCCTGGCTGATGTGATAGCAACTAGAAGTGCAGTCTTCCAAGAAAGAAATTTTAAGTCACAGGTAGTAGCAGGCTCAAAGGGGGGTGCTGTTAATGCTCCTAACACTACATTAAGGTCCCACGGTGGTGCAGGATGCGATATAGGTGGCCTAAGAAGCCAAGCTCCTTTGATAAAGGCTTTGCACAACTTATTGCTCATTAAATGTGGTTCAACGTTCTCATGAAAATTGGAAATAGCCGCCAATTGAACTTTGATGGTGGACACCGAACAACCCTGGTTGAACAGGGAGGTTAAAAATTTCAGAACCTCTGACACAGAAGCTGTCATAGGGTCTAATCCTCTGAGTTGAGCCCAAATAGCAAACCTCTTCCACTTACTGCTATACATCTTTTTTGTAGAAGACTTGTGGGCCGATGACAAAATATGCATAACCTCAGGGTCGAAAGAATGGCTCCTGACTATGGTCGGAAGAGGAGTAGCCAAGCTGCTAGCTTCAATGAATGGAGGGACTAATGGAGCTGTCCTGACTGATGTGTCAGAAGGTCCGGAACTTGGTCCAGGAACCAGGGACCGTCCAATGCATACTTGCGAAGAAAGGGGAACCATACTTGACGAGGCCAGTATGGGGCGATTACAATCGTTTTGCTTCCCAAACGAATCGCCTTCTGAACCACCTTGGGAATAAGGGGAACCGGAGGAAAGGCGTATAGCAGACCCGGAGGCCAGGCTTGGACTAGAGCATCCTTGGGGGTCTCCCCCGGAACTGGAATGAGAGAGAAGAACTGCTGGCATTTTGCATTGAGGGGAGTTGCAAAAAGATCGCAACATGGGATTCCCCATCTCATGAAAATCTGTGTTACCACCTTGTGATTCAAGGACCATTCGTGTGGGGAGAGAATAGTCCTGCTCAGTCTGTCGGCTATCACATTGGATGTTCCCGGAATGTGTGTTGCCACTAGAAAGCGTTTGGTAGCAATCGCCCAATCCCATACCTTCATGGCCTCTCTGCAAAGGGGGTAGATCTGGTCCCTCCTTGCTTGTTCAAGTACCAGACTACCGACATGTTGTCGGACTGAATGGCAATTGTCCCCTGGGGGAGGTGGTCGTGTAGTGCTTGCAACGTTAGAAGCACCGCCCTCATTTCCAAGATATTGATGTGGAGAAGATTCTCGTCAGAGGGCCACGTGCCTTGGACTGACCTGTCCAGATAATGGCCCCCCCACCCTGTCTGGGAGGCGTCCGTAGTCAACGTGGCTGAGGGGGATGGGGGGACGAAGGGTTGCCCCTGATCCAGGTTGGAGGAATGAAGCCACCAACGAAGATCCTGTTTGCACGTCTCTGTTACCAAAATGTGGTGACTGAGGGGGAGGTCTTGATAAGACCATTGGGCTAAGAGGAGCCACTGAAGTATCCTCATATGTAACCTTGCAAATGGAACGAGAAGAATGGTGGCTGACATGGAACCCAACAGCTGCAGAACCATTCTGGCTGGAGCTCGATGTCTAAGGAGTAACGCCCGCACCTGAGACTGCAATGTTGCTATCCTTTCCACAGGAAGATAGACTCGCATCTGCCTTGAGTCTATTTCTGCACCAATAAACAGAATACGCTGTGATGGCAGCAATACGGATTTTTTCCAACTGAAGGTGATGCCTAAGGAGCTGCCTAGGGAGATAGTGGCTGCTAGAGTTCTTAAGAGTAGATGCCTTGAGGTGGCAGTTAGGAGCCAGTCGTCTAAGTATGGAAACACCTGGAATCCTAGACTTCTCAGGTGAGCAGTCACCACTGCCAAACATTTGGTGAACACCCTGGGGGATGTGGTGAGACCAAATGGCAGTGCATGGAACTGGAAATGACTGTCCCCTAGGCTGAAGCGCAAGTGTCTCCTCGACGCCTGATTTACCAGAATGTGATAATAGGCGTCCTTGAGATCTATGGAGCACATCCAAACACCCTTCTCCAGAAGTGGGAGAATGGTTTGCAAGGTGACCATCCGGAATTTGGACTTTTTCACTGATCGGTTTAATTTGCTGAGATCCAAAATGGGTCTCAAGTCCCCGGTCTTTTTTGGTACCAAAAAGAATCTCGAGTAAGTCCCTGATCCGGTCTGATCTGCGGGGACAGGTTGGATGACTCCTTTTTGAAGCAGCTTTGAAATTTCAATGGCTGCCATATCCCGTTGACTGGGTGGTGGGTCCGGGATTCTTTGGGACGGTGGGGGGGATTGAGAGAAGGGAATGGTGTAACCTCCGGCGATGATTCGGAGCACCCATTGGTCCTGGGTGATACTTTCCCAGGCCTTTAGGTGCCTCGAAAAACGACCCCCGACTGGCTCCGGAGCTGCACAGTCGGGCACTCCTTCAGGGATGCTGGAAGGAGGAGGAGCCATGAAAGGACTCGCAGTCTCCAGTGTTGCAGGGGCCTCCGCCGCCTCTGGGACAGCGTCTCCCTGAGAAATTTCCCCTTCCTCTGCCTCTAGAAGGGGAATCGCTCTGCTGCGATGAGTAAGACTTTTGAGACTTACGGAACCACATTTTCCCCCCTCTTCGAGCCTTAGGATAAGGTCTGAAGGGAGTGGAAAACCGGGCCCCTACGGCAGTTAAAGTCTTGCCCTCCTGCTCGCAGTGAGTCAAAGTGCCCTTTACCTTGGGACCAAAAAGGGAGGACCCATCGAAGGGGGCGTCGGCAAAGGAAGACTTAAAGGCCTCTGCAAAATGACACAGACGTAGCCAGGCTTGTCTCCGTTGAGCAACACCTGTGCCCGCCGCTCTGCTCGCCCCCTCGGCTGCATAAGAAATGAGCCTTATGGACGAGTTGGATAGGGAGGATAGGGTAGCCAACTGGGAGTTAACCGTCTGGGCCAACTGCTCAGGTAAGTTACCAGAGAGGGTATCTGAAAGCTCCTTGACCAGATCCCTCTGCAGTCTCATAAAATGCGTCAGGTAATTCAGAGACCTTAATGTAAAGGTTGCTGAAGCAAGGGTGCGCTTCCCGTACCGATCCATGCTCCTAGACTCCTTATTAGGAGGATGGACGGACGTTGAAGCCTCTGCCACATCTTGTTGGGTAGCAGATGCCACCACCAAGGCATCTACAGCCACACCTTTGGTAAGAAAGTCCTTATCCGGGGGTGCCAAAAGGAATTTATTGGGTCTAGCTGGCACCGGTTCAACAGAATCCGGATGTTCCCACGCCCTTCGCGAGATCAAATCCAGGAGCTCATCGAAGGGTGGAGACACCCAGGAGGCGGAGGGTTGAGCCCCGAAAGCCTTGAGGAACACCGACTCCTCTGCAGAAGGGGGTTTGGACTGCCAGTCGCCTTGTTGTTTAAGGATTTCCAAGATGTCCGCAAATTATACATCATCAGAGGACGACTTGGGGGACCCCTCCACATCATCGAGATCGGTATCCGAGGTGAGAGACTCATCAGGGGAGTCGACGTGCTTCCTCTTGCGCTGTTTTTTCCTAGGAGGTTCCTCCGAAGACGCTTCGGAGGGACCTCCAGGAAGAAGGGAACCCCCGATGGGGGTAACCTCAGGCCCCAGGGCTCCGCTGTCATGAGACAGGGGGACTGCAAAGGAACTAGTCTCCGTGCCGAGGGAAGGTGGTGGTGAGAAGGTAGAAGTGGCCAGAGAGGATTTGGCCAAGGCACTCCTCATGGCAGTGAAGGCGGGACCCCCAGAGTCCTGGGAAGGTTCAACCCCCCAAGGCCACAACAGCAGACGGAACTCCTGCCGCCGACGCACCGAGAGGGAGGCTAGGAACCGAAAGGATCGGTCCCGAAGCGTCACCCCCGGGGCCGACAGAGGAGGTCCATGTACCGAACACCGACCCGAAGGGTGGGGTTGGAGTTAGGGTCGGAGCCGACCCTACAACTTCCACTGGTTCCACCAACACAGACTCCAACGGTGCCGAAGCTGTTGGAGGAGGAACCAAGATGGCAGGGTGGGAAATCGGCTCCAGAGCCAATTGGGCCAGAGCCAAGACCAACTTCTGAAAGACCGGAGACTGAAAAAGCCTTTGAAGCACCCTGTCTACATCCGAATCGGATATCCTCGACGACCGAGAAGAGACCGACCGGGTCCGAGTTGACTTCTCCGCCGGCTCCGAAAGACTGGGGGACCGGCTCCGAATGGACTCGAGAAGTATCGGCACCGAGGGAGGTTCCACCACTACTGCAATTTCCCTCGGAGCCGATGTGGACTTCGGTGCCGAAGGGGAAGAGTCTGAGTGGGCAACCTTCATCGGCTCCGAAGGCAGTGGAGCCGATGAAGGTGACTCGCCTCTCGACGCCTGAGCTCTCGGCTCCGAAGTCAGACTCCAACGGTGCCGAAGCTGTTGGAGGAGGAACCAAGATGGCAGGGTGGGAAATCGGCTCCGGAGCCAATTGGGAGGCTGGAGACATCGAGGCAGACCGTTCCGCCCTCGGCTCCGAAGTCCGTGGAGCCGACGGAGAAGCCTGCCTAGACATTTTTGCTGTCGGATCCGACGGGCTGGTCGGAGCCGAAGATTTTTTCTTCCTCGATGGGGAAGAAGGAGAAGATAGGGCTTCCTCAAAAGAAGAGGTAATAAGCCCTTTCAAAATCAACTTGTTTTTCCTCTCTTGGAGCATGCGAGAGGAAAAAGCGTGGCAAACGCTACAGGATTCCTGTAAGTGCTTCGGCCCCAAACAGTACACACAAAGCAAATGGTCGTCCGTAATGGACATTTTGTAAGAGCATTTTGAACATTTTTTGAATCCAGATGGCCTATGTTCTTTTGACATGGCTATCTACTCCTAGTAAACTTTAAAGAAGGAGAAACTTCAATATAGACTAAAAAAAGAAACAGGTAGACTAAAAGCAAGGCCCCTCTAAGTAAAACGGGAACACTTGCCACCAAGAAAAAAATATAATTTACCACAAGTTCAAACAAATAGAACACGCACAATAAGTAGCTGTTAGGCAGCCCTAACTAAAGCGCGAGGGCTAGGCAAAGGCCCCTCTAACTTAAACGGGATCCTTTACTATTGACAAACACAATATTTTACCACAAACTTTGAGAAAAAAACAGTCACGCCACAATAAGTAGCTGTTAAAACAGCTTTTGGGTAATTTTGACAAAATTTCTGACAGAAATTTAAATACTAGAGGCACTTAGCTCAGCCAAGTCCGAGACCACGTCTATGCTGTAGAAGCGGCAAACGAGATCTGGGGAAGCAGTAGTGGGGCATCCTGGGATATGAGGAGGCTCAGCCAATAAGAGACTTCGTTCTATAGTATAGCGTGCCGAGTCGGAGCTGAGGATTGGCTCCGAACCCATCTGTACAGAATGTAGGCGAGATAGGATCACATTACATCTCTGAATTTCACAGAAACAAATCATGGCAACAGCCTATGGAATACAGTATTCCACCCACCTTGTATTTAGTCACTCACCAGTTGTTGCAGTATCTCACTACAGCTGCTCCAGGAGCATACATTTCTCCACTCTCAGTACATGGACACTCAGATACGGGGACACAGTGTTGACCATCCTATATGAAAAATATACAAAACAGACTTCTTGATCAAAAATAAATAAAATGAGGACACAGACAAAAGTCACATTTTTGCTATGTTATATGAATATAAAACCTGAAGTTCTATTATAGTATTAGTTTTTTTATTTTCTGTCCTCAGAGCTCCAAAAATAGACAGTTACTTCTCTCTTTCCTATATAACATCAAATAACTTCTTCTTCTTCTTTCGGCTTTTTCCCAGTTAGGGGTCGCCACAGCAGATCACCGTCCGCTCATGATTGGCAGTGGAGTTTTATGGTGTCGAGTTGCCAGCCCGGCACCCAACCTTCCACAGAAGGCACACACACGCATGCACTCACTCTGTTCATACTGTTGCCATCTAAATAACACCAGACAATAATATTAGTTTAAAGCAGATGTGGATAAAAATACAAGAGGAGGGTGACATGTTGGGAGAGAAGGAAGGCTAGGGAGAACTGTGGACAAACAATAGACACAAGGAGAAAGCTCCTTTTAGTGAGGATATAGTACAAGGACCAGATGGGCTGCCTCCCCAAGTCCTCAGAAATCTGGCTATCATGTTGGTTAATCCCCTGTTGGAGACAAGGAGACAAGAACTGTGGTACTTCTGCATGTGTCGGAGGACAGAACAAATAGAGACCTACAGGTGTGTTAGTTTAACAACAGAGACGGGGAAAATTATAGGAAGAATCCTGTGGAAGAGGTTGTTAACATTTGTTGAGGATTACAATCTCAAGAACAACAGCTAACAGGAGTTCATGATCAGCTGTCAGTCAAACCTGATCCATTTTTATGACTGGGATACAGATGAAACTCATGGGAGAGTACCAACAGATACAGTGTACCAAGACTTCTGCAAAGCCTTTAACTCTCTCCCACACAGCAGACTAATAGAACACCGATTATGTTGGGGGCAGAGCCAGGACCAGACCTCCCAACCATCCCGAATTACTCGGTTTTTACCGAGTTTTGGGGTCTAAATGAAGGGGTGCCACGATTCTCGAGTGGCACCCCTTCATTTCCGATTTCTTTGCTTTTATTTTTTTTATTTTTTAAATTTTCACGCTGTCAGAGCTGACGTCATCACGTGCGTGATGACGTCAGCTCCGTCAGCACTACCAGCCAGTCGGAACTGAGCTCAAGGAGCTCACGTCATCATTTCTGGCTGGCTACGAGCAGTAGCTGCTGAAAGAACCAGGCGGGAAGTGTTTAGAAGTAACTGTTGTTGCCAGACAAATTGCTGGCTTTGCTTTAGCCTAGCTAAAATGACTTTGGTGCTGCTGTCAAGCCAAGAGAAGGGCTTTGCTTTGATGCTGCTGCTGTAGCCCGTAGCGACTTAATGGATCTTCTGCTGCCGTTTTCTGCTGCTGTTTTGGAAATGACTTGGATTAGGTAAGGAACAAAATGTGAGTGTGTGTGTGTGTGTGTGTGTGTGTGTGTGTGTGTGTGTGTGTGTGTGTGTGTGTGTGTGTGTGTGTGTGTGTGTGTGTGTGTGTGTGTGTGTGTGTGTGTGTGTGTGTGTGTGTGTGTGTGTGTGTATTATGAGCCTGTCAGTTAAGGTAACGGGCGGAAACTTCAAATGCTGCTGCTTGCAAACATTTTGTGTGTGTGAGTGTATACACACGCACACACATACACACACACACACACACACACACACACACACACACACACACACACACACACACACACACACACACACACACACACACACACAGAGTTTTCCCGTGACAACAGTTACAGTGCAGATCTTATACAGTTATGAATTTACTCAGCAATGCCTTTCTCTGCAGGCCGGTGGAGATACTGAGCTCCACCCCTTTAAAAAACGGAAAAACAACAGGTGAGTGTAAACCAAACTAAACGTTGAAAGCTGCAATATATACGCTACTTACAGAAGCTCCACTCATTGTTTTGGACCAGATAATAGTACCTGTGCGCACCGTTTTATGGAGGCATGTTCAGCTATGTTATGTTTTGTTTGTCATGGGTTTGTCTGGCAAGCGACAATTTGCTAGCAGTGCCTTTACTTTTAATAGTGTGGTAACTTAAGTAGTATTTGTATGTTTACGTTCCTCTCAAATTTCTGCGTCATTGTATTGTGTATCTTTGGATCAAGTAGCAGCACAGTATGATGTTATTTGGAATCGGTATTGTTTGGTTAACCTTCCTGTCCCATACAGTGGATAGCCACATTTTATTGAATAACTGGGTATTTTGAGAGTGAGGCATTGCATTTTTCATGGGCTATGTATAGATAAGCCAGGAGATGTTAATTTAAGCAAAGGTGTATTAGGCAGGTGCCGTCAGCATTGTACCAGAAGCGTTCTTTGTGTGGTTAATGTTAACAGACAAGTTGTCTGTTTAAAGCTTTTTGCTGTGCATTCCGTAAGTGTCAGTATTTGAAAAAGGTAATCCTAGTTTTTCCCCTTTTTCATGCGAGGTCTACATAGGTTTGGGTAGTAATGATCCCTTGAATAATGGTCATTTTAAAGGTATGTTGGACACTGTTCAGGATGGAGGTGTGCATTTTTATCTGTGTGTGTGTGTGTGTGTGTGTAAATGCCCCCATTATAATACACCTGGTGGCTAGAGGTACTCAGGCTCAAACCCTGTACCCTGGGTATATGGTAAAAAGAGCCTAATGTCCTTAGCCACCACCATTTGTGAAATGTTTTTGTTCTGTTCCTCAAACTCTGTGGTTTCAGGATGCTTGTGACAAATCACTGATGAATTTATTAAATAATGACAGGCATTTTGAATTTCAGACTTCATATTCTTCAGAAAATAAATGGTAACAAAAACCTTTTATTCTAGCAATTTTATAAGTTTATAAGATCAGTATTTGAATTTGTACCTAATTTGGGGCTGTATTCTCCCATTGCTGGCTTTGTCCAGGTTTTTGTGCTAAGAGGTTCAGAACTAAAGCAATTATATAAGTCAGCACTAAAAATTAAAAGCACTACACCCTCACTCCCCACTGGCCCTTGTTTTCAATTAAGGAATTCCCAATATTATTCTAGCATGTCCAAAGGTCAGTTGTCAATCTTCTCTCTGGTCCAGCTGGTGAATCTGGGAATCTTGAGGCAATGTTATAACTGCCTCATGTACACAGACAACCCTCTCCTCCTCCCACATAACACAAATACTTGCGAGAGATGCAGCTATTTAGCCAAACTGGAGGCTGAGCTCTCTCAACTCAGGACTGGCAAGACCAGACAGGAGGAGAAGGCAACTACACACACCACAAAACCAGCCTCACATAATGCTACCACTCCACTGAATCAAACACATAAACACACAAAGACATACTCGGAGGCTCTGAGTAAAAATTTACCTAAACAGCAGAGGCCTCCAAAGCAGACACCCAAACAACTGCTACCTCAAGACACCCCACAAGCAACACATAAACCACAAAAGCAGTGTGCAAAGCAGTCACAACCCTTAAGGCCAAATACAACACCAAACATACTTGTCATAGGTGACTCCATAGTCAGACACACTGACGTCCCGCTCACCAGGCTGAACAAGGAGAGGGTCACAGTAAGCTGCCTATCGGGCGCTAGAATCCGCCACAAGCACTCGGGTCACTCCACGGCAAGTACAAATATGACACAGTCATTGTCCATGCTGGTGTGAACGACCTGGGACGTACCTCCCTGGACTACATGAAAAGAGACATAGAGGAGCTCTCTGATTATGTAGCCCAGGCAGGTATGACCCTAACCCTGAGCAGTATCCTTCCTTCACCAAAAATGATGCCACAATATAGAGACAAGATGATCAGCTTTAACAATTGGCTTAATGTCTGGTGTCATTCAAAGGGGATCCAGTGTCTGTCTGCCTGGGATGACATGCTTGACAAGCCACGCTGCATGAGGGACGGCTTGCACCTGTCACCCTGGGATTTCGGATATTGGCTAAGGCTCTTGCCACCCCATAGTGCCTTTTTAGGCAAGGCTCAAATTCTAAACCTACCACCCTAGAAAACAAAATGGGAAGAAACTGAGGGTAATGCTGCTCAATGCCAGAAGTCTAAATCTCAAAATGCACGCACTCGAGGCCCTTCTCAGTATGGAGAACATCGATGTCTGTGCTGTAACTGAAACCTGGTTCAAGGCTCCTGAGAGCACCCGGCACTATTAGGTTTTACCTCATATCATGCGTTCGCCCCAAAACCCGGACCACACCACAAAAGGAGGGTGTATCCATATTCATAAAGGATACCCACACCTCCAGGTTGGTGGCAACGCATGAAGCTTGAAACCATCCAGGTGCAACTAACCATAGGCAAAACTGCTCTACAAATTGTAGCATGCTACAGGCCACCCTCTCAAACTCAGGAACCCCACACAGCCTTCCTGAAGACACTGGAGGGTATAAATGTATCTCCAAACACCATCATATTGGGTGACTTCAACTACCCGAATATAGACTGGGAACATTACTCAAGCCCTAACTTTCTAGCCCAACGGTTCCTGGAGTTCATAAATTCAAATGCCATGGAACAGCTAGTCACTGTTCCCACGAGAGGAGAAAATATACTAGATCTCATTGTCACAAACATGGGGACAAAATGCTCCACACGAAGTATATCCCTCATTGGTGCGATCTTATTATAAACTAATCTCACTGGAAATCCACATCCCGTCCCACCCCAAACAAAAGACCATAGTGAAGAACTTCTCTAAAGCAAACTTCACACTACTCAAGACTGGTGTGGTATCCTTCAAGGCCCCTGAGCCAGTGGAAACCACAACCCAAGCTGCGGAAGCCCTTACAAATGCCTCCTATGAACACCTCCAGGACTGCATGGATCAGGCAATCCCAAATAAAACCAAGACTCTTTCCACAAAGGGCAAACGTCCAGTCTGGTGGACCCCAGCCATTAACAAACTTTACAATAAGAGGAGAAAGCTATTACATGATAGAACAAAATCCATAAAGGAAGTCACCCTGATCATTATTAGTAAAAAAATACGCGCACTCATAAAATCAACTAAGGCCAATTTTGAGAGAAAAATTCCCATGGATTCAAGGACAATCATAAGGCCTTTTTCAGCTATGTTAGGAACCTGGGTGGAAACTCCCAGATATGCTCAGAATTAGTCCAAAATGATACAAAAATCACTGAACCCACAGACATTGCCAACATACTGGCAGACAGGTTCAGTGCAAACTTCACCCCTCTCCCCTAAAGGAGAGATAACTATCCCAGCCGAGTGTAGCCTCCCGGACATCTCAAATGCGCAGGTGAAAGCTGCACTCTCTAAAGCTAAAAACACAGCATCAATGGGACCGGATGGTGTCCCGGCTGTGTGCTACACGAGCTAAATGAGGAATTAAACCCGCACATAAGGCAGCTGTTTAATCTCAGCCTTACCACAGGATACGTGCCCAAGGAGTGGCGACGGCAACTGTAGTCCCACTCCACAAAGGCGGCGCCTCACGGACCCTGGTAATTACCGCCCCATAAGCTTAACAAGTCTAGTCTGCAAAGCTATGGAGAGGATCATAATGGAGCTCATAAACAAAGATATAGGGACTTGCAGACATTGGACCCGACCCAGTTTGGCTTTGTCAAGGGAAGATCATGCCTTTTGAACTTGGTCGACTTCTTGAAACAGTCACCAAGGCCATTGATGAGGAAAGGCAGTCCATACAGCCTACCTTGACCTTGCAAGGCTTTCGACACAATACCCCACTCAGGTATTGTAGAAAAACTTACCAGCTTAAATGTAAACCCATATGTCACAAGATGGGTTGCAAACTGGCTTAAGGACAGAACCCACAGGGTTAGAGTTGCTGGCTGTGTCAGACTCCAAGCCGGTCACAAGTGGTGTCCCACAGGGCTCGGTCCTTGGCCCCTATTGTTTGGCATCTACTTCTCAGAAGTACAGGCCAGCATAGGAGGACTTTGGCTGACAAAGTTTGCAGCGACTGCAAACTGGGCGCCATAGTGGAAAGTGCATCGACACGGATATCCTTCAGAAGGGACTCACGGAAACAGATAGCTGGTGCCAGAGCCATGGCCTGAAGTTAAACGCCAAAAATGTATAGTCATACCCTTCGGGAAAAACAAGGTAACCCCAAGCTACCATATAGGTGGCAATCCACTAAGCACAGAAGAGGTTATCAGGGACCTGGGGACCCAGGTTGACAGTGGCCTTTCTTTTGACACTCACATTGCTAAAGTGGTTAGAAAGACCTTCTACATTGCCCACCTAATCATGAAGGATTCACATCCAGATCTAGTGAGGTTATTGTTCCCTGTACTCTTCACTTATCAGACCAATGATCGAGTACAATGCCCCATTCGGGATGTATCTCACCCGACATCTGCAGCAATTGGAGAGACCCCAAAAGTTCCTCACCAAAAGGATAAAGGGACTCCAAAATCTGTCATATGCTGCCAGATTGAAGAAACTCCAGCTCTATTCAGTCGCATACCGTCTGCTCAGAGGTGACATGTGCCTGACATACAAGGCCATGTCCAACCCGGAATTAATGGACATGCTCCACCTCAAAAATCCAAATCCACCAAAACCACTAGAGCAAGCGACTTAAACCTTAGCACGGATATAAATAGGACGTGCTGGAGGGATAGATTTATCACTCAGAGACTCCCTATGCTGTGGAATAAAATCCCGGTCCATGTGAGGCAGAGCACCTCGCTGACTCTGTTCAAGAGAAATCTAGACCTGTGGATGGGAGATCGTAGGTTTACCCCGGGAATCATCTCTGTGTCACTGCTGGACAGAGGCACAACAAACTAATGGGCACAGTATTTTTTCATATAAGGGGTGGCGTAAGCCACAAAAATTTGGGGTAGGCTTATAAATGCCTTAGGGCAGATAGCCTAGTATAAACCTATGAACCTATGAACCTATGAACTATAGTAAGAAGTGAGAAACTAATTCACTAAATGATAGCCATTTAAGTTTCAGTCTTCCTATCTTTTGGGAAACAAGCTGCTGATTTGGCATAGTGGTATGTTGCTCTGACTGTAGTGCACAGAGTCCTGTGTCAAGACTTGCCAGTGAAATACATGGCAGTAACACATTTTATTCTAGCAGCTTTCCAAAATTAAATAAGCAATGCTTAAAATGTGCCCCTGGTTTTTGGCCTTTTGCCCCCGCCAAAAAAAAAACGTAACTTGAAAATAAGAGCTGTGCAAGATACCTATGCCTTAAGTTACTGTCATTTTATTTTTTTATGTATATTGTGTGTGTGTGTGTGTGTGTGTGTGTGTGTGTGTGTGTGTGTGTGTGTGTGGAAGTAGACTTTTATGATGGAAATGTTCTGAATTGGGCAGTTTTTTTATTACTGGTTCATGCATTTTGTTTCATTGCCTACTGAAAAAATGTTCAAACAAATTTAAAATGTGCTCTAACAAGTGTGCTGTATTATACAAGGAATATAATTTACTAAAGCCATGCATGTTTCTTGTTTTGTGTGCAAGGGGCCAGTGATTTGAAAACAACCCCAAAGGTAATCTTTATCCACCACTGGCCAGATGTATTTTCTTTGGATGTGGTGTATGTTTCAATGCTATTTTAATGAATGTGAGTTTCAAGGGTAGAGAAGTTTTAATGCCAAATCTATTTTCATTGTGAGACAGTATTGCTTTGTTTAACAGGTGTCTATTGGTGTTTGTCCATTGTGCTGTAAAGTGTAAAGATTAAAATCCAAATAATTATTGTAGAAGTAAAGCAGTATGCACACATTAGTGTTTATGGTAAATGGGGCAAAATAGCCAGGCAAAGGGACATTGGGAATGGCTGCAGGGTGACTCTGGTGCCATATTTTGTTTGCCTGTTCTTCAATTTGCATGAATGTTGGTATCCCACAATTCCACTGGAGTGGGTGGGGTTACATAATTATGTATGCAAATTTAGAAGTTATGTACCTACCATAACGTTCCATGTTAGTTGTCTTCTCTCGCCTTCTTTCTTGCTGGATGGGTTCGGAGCCGATCCTCGGCTCCGACTCGGCACTTGCTAAGCTCGAGAGTCACTTTTACCAGCTCGAGGCAGCCCCGTATCCCATGATGCAAGGCAGTAATTACCCAGATCTCGTTTGGTATCTAGAGGAAAAACTGCCTACCAAAAAACTTTCCACTAAGGAAAGAGGAACAACTAGCCT
This sequence comes from Protopterus annectens, assembly GCF_019279795.1. NCBI lineage: Eukaryota > Metazoa > Chordata > Ceratodontiformes > Protopteridae > Protopterus > Protopterus annectens. Next base: position 1,561,828,460 of record NC_056732.1, read on the forward strand.
AAAAGGCTGTAAAGGGAAACAGGTAATCAAGGCCAACTAACTGGTGTCCAAGGAAGAAGAATTTTCCAGAGAAAAGAGGAGATCAAGGTCTGTCCAGGCAAGGGGGACAGGAGGGAGGGACGCAAGAAAGAAGGCGAGAGAAGACAACTAACATGGAACGTTATGGTAGGTACATAACTTCTAAATGTTAAGTTGTCAATCTCGCCTTCATTCTTGCTGGATGGGACCGCGTCCCTAGCACCTCTATCCTGGGTGGCTCAATGGAACAGACTCTTGAGAACTGTGGAACCAAAGCTTGCCCTATCCCTGGAGGCCAAATCCAATTTGTAATGAGAAACAAAGGTATGAGGAGTAGCCCAAGTGGCTGCTGCACAAATAGTATCTAAGGGCAGCCTAGCCTGAAAAGCTGTAGAAGTGGCTAGGCCTCTTGTGGAATGTGCTTTAGGTTTTGAGCTCAGTTGTTTGCCCCTAAGTTGATAAATGTCAGAAATGGTGGAAGATAGCCATCTGGATAAGGTCACTTTAGAAACAGGGAGACCTTTTTTATTTTCAGCATAAGAAAGGAAGAGTTGATCAGATTTCCTAAATTGCTTCGTTCTGTCCAAGTAATATCTAAGTTGGCGGTGAACATCAAGATAATGCAATTTTTGTTCCGCCCTGTTAGAATAATTTGGAAAAAATACAGGAAGATCAATGGATAGGTTTAAATTTGTCCTAGAAGCAACCTTGGGCAAAAAGGATGGATTGGTTCTCAAGGATACCCTGTCCTTGTGGAAGACCAAATAAGGGGGACAAACAGATAGGGCATGAAGTTCCGACACTCTTCTAGCCAAGGTAATGGCGACAAGAAAGAGTGTCTTCCAAGAAAGAAACTTTTATGAGCATGAAGCAGCCGGTTCGAAAGGGGGAAGTATCAAGGATGCCAGCACTAAATTTAGGTCCCACTGTGGTGGAGGATCCCTAACAGGGGGCTTTAGAAGGAACACCCCTTTAAGAAAAGCTTTACAAAGCTTGTGGGACATAATGTTGTGGTCTGCAAACCCGGCATGAAAGTTGGAGAGTGCTGCCAACTGAACTTTGACTGTGGAAGAGGAAGAACCTGAGTGAAAAATTTCCGCTAGAAAATCCAAGACTGACTGAACCGGGGCAGTAAAGGGATCTATGTTCTTATCTTTCGCCCAGAGGGAGAAGTGTTTCCACTTACTAGAGTAAATCCTCCTGATAGAGGACTTAAGAGAAGCTACTATAATGTCTCTAACGGGGTTAGAGATCATGGGAAGCCTGGCTAAGGAAGGAAGTGGAGCAACCAAGCTGTGAGGTTGAGGGAAGGAATGGACAGGTGCAGTTGACCCGACTGGTGGGTCAGAAGATCTGGCACTGGATCCAGATGCCAAGGCTGCACCAAGAGATGGCGATGAAGGAATGGGAACCAAATTTGTCGAGGCCAGTAAGGGGCAATGAGAATCATTTTGGCTCTCAAAACGGACGCTTTCTAGAGTACCTGTGGAATCAATGGAAAGGGGGGAAAAGCATAAAGGAGTCCCTGGGGCCAATCTTGGGTAAGAGTGTCTCTGGGGTGATGGCCTGGAAGTAGGAAGAGAGAAAAGAAGTCTAGGCATTTGCTGTTTTGAGGAGTAGCAAAAAGATCACAGCATGGTCGGCCCAACTTCTGAAAAATCTCTTCCACTATGGATTGCTTGAGAGACCACTCGTGAGGCATGAGTATAGCTCTGCTCAATCTGTCCGCTATTATGTTAGTTTTCCCAGGGATATGCGTTGCTACTAGAAACCGATGAGAGGAGATCGCCCATTGCCAAAGTCTGAGAGCCTCTTGACACAAGGGATAGGACTTGGTTCCGCCCTGCTTGTTGATGTACCACACCACGGACATGTTGTCCGTGTGAACTGCAATAGTTCCTAAGGGAAGAAAGTCGTTGAGGGCTTGCAACGTTAAAAGCACTGCTCTCATCTCTAGGACATTTATGTGCAGGTGGTATTCAAACGGTTGCCACGTGCCATGAACCATCCTGCCCTGATAATGCCCCCCCCACCCGATCAGGGAGGCATCCGAAGTGACCATGGCTACCGGGGCCAGGGGAACAAATGGTCTGCCCTGATGGACTAGAGGAGAGGAAATCCACCAGGATAGATGGTTCTTGCAGGTCTGTGTCACTAGGATCTTGTGACGCATGGGAAGCTGCTGGAAGGACCATTGTATGAACAACATCCATTGTAGAAGACGCATGTAAAAACGGGCCAGAGGAAGGAGTGTGATGGCAGCAGCCATGAGGCCCAACACTTTCAAAACCAGCCTGGCTTGTACCTTTTTGCTGGCAAGGATGATCCGAACGTGGTTTTGGATATCTAGGATTCTCTGACTTGTTAGGTTTGCTGACATCCGAGTAGTGTCTAGATTTGCGCCTATAAAGGTAATAGATTGGCAGGACGATAAGGAGGACTTTTCAAAGTTTACCGAAATTACCAATTGACTGCAGAGACGTAGGGTGTAGTCTCCGGCTCGGATGAGTTGATGCCTGGTGGTGGCTGAGAGGAGCCAGTCGTCGAGATACGGAAACACCTGGAATCCTAGATGTCTCAGGTGAGCCGTGACCATTGCCATGCATTTGGTGAACACTCTGGGGGCTGTAGTGAGACCAAAGGGCAGGGCTCTGAACTGAAAATGACTGGTCCCCAGCCAAAAGCGGAGAAACCTTCTGGAGCGTCTGTGGATTTTTATGTGATAGTACGCATCCTGAAGGTCTATAGAGCACATCCAGTTGTCTTTGCCCAGAAAGGGCAAAATCGATTGAAGTGTGACCATCCGAAATCTCGTCTTTTTGACAGACTTGTTTAGTCTGCTGAGGTCTAATATTGGTCTCCAGTCTCCCGTCTTTTTGGGGACCAAAAAGAACCTTGAGTAGATTCCGGACTCTAAATGATCTTTTGGTACTGTCTGGATAGCTCTTTTCCTTAGAAGCTTTGACACCTCTAATCTTGCAATTTCCCTTAGACTGGGTGGTACGTCTGGAAGGGAACCTTTTTGAGGGAAGGGGCTTTCCTCGAAAGGAATCTTGTAACCCTTGGATATGATCGACTGTACCCATTTGTCTTGAGAAAGGGAAAGCCAGGCTTCTGGGTACAGCGACGATCTTCCCCCGACTGCCTCCAAGGGTGGGCAGTCGGGCAACACCTCAGGGATGCTGGAAGAGCTTGTCAGAGAGAGGCTCTCTGTAGCCCTGGTTCTGCGGACCCCCTCTGCCCCTAGGGCGGCATCTGTTATTATTACCCCCTCTGCCTCTGAGGGTAAACTGACCACATGCGTCAGGCGTGACTCCTTGTGATTTCCGGAACCACATTTTCCCTCCCTTCTGACCTTTGGGGTAAGGTCTAGAAGGAGTGGAGAAACGGACTCCTACGGCAGGAAGAGTCTGCCGTCTTGCTCATACCTGGTCAACATGTCCTTCACCTGAGGGCCAAACAAAGTTGACCCATCAAAGGGAGAGTTTGTGAAGGACGCCTTAAAAGGGTCTGCAAAATTACAGAGCCGCATCCAAGACTGGCGTCTGAGAGCCACTCCTGTGCCTGCAGCTCTACTCGCCCCATCGGCTGCATAAGAAATGAGCCGCATGGAGGAGTTGGTTATGGAGTTAAGGATTCCCAGCTGAGAGGCAATCTTTTCCTGAGCCCCTGCTGCTGAAGGATCCTGTACTACTTCACCTAATTCTTTAAGGATGTCCCTTTGAAGTCTGGTGAAGTGACATAAATAATTCAGCAAATGCATAGCAAAGGTCGCTGAGGAAAACATCCGCTTACCATACCTGTCCATAGTCCTGGACTCTTTGTTAGGAGGATGGACTGGTACAGAAGGATCTGCAAGTTCCTTCTTAGTGGCGGCCGCCACCACCATGGCATCAACCGGGACACCTTTAGTAAGAAACTGCTTTTCTGCGGGGGCCGTAATAAATTTTGAAGGTCTCCTAGGGACTGGTTCCACCGAATCAGGAGATGCCCATGCCTTTCGAGCTATAACCTCCATGAGAGGGTCGAAAGGCGGAGACACCCAGGAGGTGGAGGGTCGAGATCCAAACTCCTCCAGGTATACCGATTCATCCTCGGAGGGGTTAATGGAGGGCCAGTTCCTCCTCTGTTTCAGGAGCTCAAGGATGTCTGAAAAGGAGACATCCTCAGAGGGGGATCTTGGGGACCCCTCCGACTCATCTAAATCGGTATCCGAGGTTGTAGACTCAGGGGAGTCTAAATGCTTCTTCTTGCAAGTCCTCTTACGCGGGGGTTCACCTGAAGGATCAGGAGAAACCTCGGAAGAGGAAGTTCTTCCCAATGGGGAGACCTGGGGCGAAGGATCTCTGGGTCCGGGAGCAAGAGAATGGGAAGAGGCATCTACAGGCACCGTAGAGGGAGGAGCTAAAGGAACCGACTGCTGGCTAAGCTCTCGGGCTAGCACACTCCTCATTACCTCGAAGGCTCACCTCCCAGGGAGGGCCGAGAGATCCCGCTCCGAAGAAACAGGGATTCCCGGTCCCACCGAAAGGGAAGGCTCCGAAGCAGATGTCGGGGCCGAGCTCACCAAGGCCGAAGCTCCGAGAGGGAGAACGGGGTCGGACAAGGGTCCGATGCCACTCGCCCCCTCGGAACCGACCAGGGAAGCCCGACGCCCGGATCCCTCCAAGGAAGGTCTCAAGGAGGAGATAGGAGTCGAGGACGATGGAGCCGAAAGGTGTGGCATCGGCTCCGAAGCAGCAACAGTCACGGTACCGATAATCTCCGGCTCCGAGCTCTGTAGGAGAGTCGAAGGAGGAATTTCAGGGGGATGTAGAATAGCTGACGTCTGATGAGACGGGCTATGGAGCATCTGGGCTAGTGCCTGTGACTTTAATAGCCTACTTACCACTCTCTCTAAATCGTGGTCTGAAAGCCTGGAAGACCTCGATGATCGGCTCCGATGGCTCCGCTCCGAAAGCAAGGGAGAGGCTGGAGCCGAGTGAATAGATTCCAAAGAAGGAGATCTAGACCTCTTTTTGGACGGAGCCATCGGAGCCGAAGAACATTCTGCTCCAGGCGGAGCTGACAGCTTGTCGGCTCTGAGAGGAGACAAAGATATCTCGGCTCCAGCCGGAGCCGAGACCTGCTTCGACGCAGGGGTGTCGGCGCCAGACAGAGCCGACACCGGTGCCAAAGCCAAGAAGGAAGGATCGGCTCCAGACGGAGCCAATGTCGACTCCGGTGGAGTCGGAACCAAGACCACAGACTTGGACACCGAAGCCTGGGTCTTGGGAGGTTTAGAGGACTTCCCGGAGCAGAGTTTAGCCGGGGAGCTCTCAGCTTTAAGTAGACCCCTAAGGATCAACTTATTCCTACGTTCCTGCAGGACTCTCTGGCTAAAAGAATGACATATAGCACAGGAGTCCTGCAGGTGTAGGGGTCCCAGGCAATAAATACAAGAAGTGTGACCGTCTGTCAGAGACATCTTCTGACAGCACGAGTCACACTTCTTGAAACCTGAGACCCTGGTATCTTTAGACATATCTCGGTGTTTAAACACTCACACACACCAATCAGTCCAACCAAGACACAAACACTAAAAAATATTAAACCCAACTAACAAAATTAGTTATTAATTATAGAGACACAACACACACACACACCTGAGGGAAATCCTGACAGGAACTGTGAGGGTGGGAAAGGCCTAAGGCCCGAAAAAACTAAACTAAGGGAACTAGGTGAAAAAGGGGTATGGAGCTAAGTGAATACACAGAGATTGTAGAAAGAAGACTAAAAGGACCAAAAATTAGGTTTTTAAAGTCTTAAACCTGACCAAAAGCTAGAAAAATATCACTTACCAGGAACTGGTAAAAAGGGTGACCTCATTAGCGAAGCGGCAAACGAGATCTGGGTAATTACCGCCTTGCATCATGGGATATGGGGCTGCCTCGAGCTGGTAAAAGTGACTCTCGAGCTTAGCAAGTGCCGAGTCCGAACCCATCCAGCAAGAATGAAGGCGAGATTGACAACTTAACATTTTATGTTAAACAGCGTACAGATTTGTACCTATTTTTCATGGGCCTTGTCCAGATTTTTGATGTTTCAAGGTTGAGAGGTATGGCCAGGACTAATGAAGTGGATAATTGCATGACTGGATAATAATAGGCCAAAGATGGTTGTGGTGAGAGGAATAATGTCAGAGATTAGGGAAGTAACTAGTAGAGTTACCACAGAGGTCTGTCTTGGATTCAGTGCCCTTTTTAGTATTTTTTTTGTTTGTGTCAGATATATCTGAGGGTACAGAGAATAGCATTAGACTCTTTGTTGATGTCACAAAGAAAGGTACAGTAGCAAAGAAGAGTAGGGATGATCTAGCAAGGAACTGGAAAGACTAAACAGGCAGGCAGAAAGGTGTCATTCAAGGCTGAATGCAAACAAATGCAGTACTGCACTTAACAACCCATGTGTGAAGTATCAGCTGTAGGGAGTGAAACTTATGGCAAATGAGAAGGAAGAAGACATAGTGGTGATGAACACAAATGGGTTGGACCACTGGGAGAAGAGCGAGAAGACAGTGGCAGCAGCAAACGGAATGCTAGGGTGTATCCAAAGGGGGAAAAGAATCAAGAAGCAATGCTTCCAATCTACAGGGCCTTAATCAGATCACACTTAAACGTCTGCAGTTCTGGAGGCCACTTAAGGAAAAGGACATCAGACTACTGGAAAGAATTCAGAAGAAAGTTCTGTGGGATGGAAGGGAACAAATATGATAGGTTAGAGGAGCTCCAGTTATTCTCACTTGAGACCAAAAGAGATATGGGAAATATGACACAAGTGCAAAAGATTATGTCAGGGAGATGTGATAAAGCCATTTTAACCGGGGGGGGGGGGGTGGGCACACTGTAGTGACCAACTACTTCCTAAATCTCTGATACTACTTTATTACAGAGAGGTTGTGAACCCGTATAAGGCACTACCAATGGGTGGCTGAGAAAGAATCCATTAAAACAGTCAAGAGGGCATGGGACAAGTGGAAAAAGGATGAGGGTGGAAGAAGAACATTAAGGTACTTAAAACAGTAGAGGAGAAAGGCTTACTGCAAATGTATTTTAATGTAATCTAAAATTCCTTTCAGAAAATGTAAATTTGTGATCCCTAATGAAAGAACATGCTATGGTGTGAAGGGTTAGTGCTACCATCATTATGATCAGAAGGCACAGCTTTCATCCATTGTTGCTATTTGTAGAGGGACACATAGTAGAAAATTCTTCTGGTTGTCATATTGCTGAATCTGCAAACTTGGAGCATGGCTGCAATTTGAAAGTGCCACACCAAACTGCAAACAAATACCAGGACTCTGGCAATTTTGCTAATAAGTTTAGGTGGTTCATATGGTAATACAGAAAGAGTAAAATAATTTATCATTGTGGATGTAATTATTATGAGTGTCTTCATTACTTTCAACAAATGCGTGACTGGATTGTTCTAGTATAGTCCTTATGGTACTGGTTAATTTCATTTCACTGACTTTCAATTACAACACATAGATCTCTAAACTGGATTTCATTTGTTGTGCATATAATGCACTGAAAAAAAAAAAAAATATATATATATATATATATATATATATATATATATATATATAGTAAAAATATGGAAGAAGAATATTATAAATCTGTCATACTGTTAATATAACCCCAGTCCCCCAAAACTGAGCATTTTTCTGAACAGTTGCATCTTTACGAGCCATGATGCAAGTATCCTATAATTTGAGTAATAATCCCATTTACAGTAGCAGTGACCCCTCTTACATGCAATCACAAGTCATCAGCTACTCTTTTTGTACATACAGAGGTACTGACCTTTAACACCATGCTGTCAGGGCAATAGCAGCCTGATTCACAAGTTATGCTTTCTTCTTCCATACTGAGATCCAAACAGGTTAGTGGGCCTTCAGAACATGTCTTCCATACTTTGCCATGTGGGCAGTCTTTGCCGTCCCCTAATTATACAAGAAAGTGAATGCATAAGAGTATCATAGTTGGAAGGATTTGTCCCAATATGTGTTCATATTACCAATAATAAGTCAAAAAATGGAAAAGCTGTGCTATTTGATTGGTATCACACAAGAAACCTTTGACAGAAAGCTGCAATATATAAGAAATGTAAAAAACTAAATACCTCAAACCAGACAGTATAAATGGATCGTGGAGCATATCCAGGTAATTAAGACTGGAATGTACAGGGTAGATAACTATAAGAATGAAGTTAAATAGTGTCATTTTTACAAAATACTACAGTAAATTTTAATTTATATGACTTGTGAAAATGTTGCAATAATGTTATTTAGAGTGTAACCTTCATTGTAAGAAAAAATGCTTTGCATAATTCTCTAAAATGTATTCCCTGAAAAAAAACAGTAAAGCAAGAAGCCCTGCCCCACAACTATATCATCCCAAGCAGATAAATCCGATGCCAGTTAACAAAATCCAGTAAATAAAAAACACCAAAATGAATGAAAGATGACATTAATATCGAAATAAAAAGAAATATCTTACACAAGCTTTTGAAGTAATGCTTCTGTAGGAATTTGTAAAACCAGTGACACACACAATGTTTTATATCGTAACAGTAGTCACATGACTTTAACGCACTGCATTATCACATTTTTAGCTTTTTAGATTTTTTGCTCTAAAATAGTTTTCAGATTATTAACCCTGGTCAAACTAGGTTCCTTATTTGCACTTAAAATATTTAATCATTTGCTGTTATTTTCTTATGTTTTAGTTATTACGGCCCCATCTAGCATTGCATATACTACCCCCAGCTAAATCAGAGGTCTCACAGCCACAGAGAAAAGAGGAGCACTAGTTTACCACTTTATCACAGAACCTGTATCTCCTTACTTCTGTGTTGCTGTCAACCCAAACCGATGAAAGTAAATTTATAGAACTGACTTCTTAAAATTTTTAATATCATGCAGTGGTGTTTCTATGGACAAATGTCCATAGGATTCCATTCTAATGCCCAAATATAGATTATATTTATCTACTACTCTACATTATGGTTCCAATATGTATAACTAGTGGATACATTACTATATGCCTGCACTTTACTGTGAAACATATACATGAGTGCATACTCATGAAAACAGATGTGACATATGAAGAAAGCAAAACAAGAGAACAATCACCATCACTGGCTATCACTGTCTCAGCTATACACTATTTCCATGCTGCTTTGAACATGGGGCACATGTGCTTCACAGCTCCTATTTGTACATTAGCTTTGAATAAAATATAGTGAAGTACAAAATCAAATTAAATGCAGCTGAATTGTGCAAACACAAGGTAGACATAGAAGACTAATATAAAAATATGCTTGGGTAACCAAAAGTAAAGAGTTGTATTTTTTTTTTTGGATTAATCAAGTTAGTGCTTTTTTCGCTTTAAATTATTTAAGTGCTCTTTAGTAAGTTTACATTTCAAAATCATTACCCCCCCCCCCTTCCTCCTCTGCCTGGATTCACTCATTTATATCAATATTTCCTGCTGAAACTCTAGGTCGAATGCAGTATCTATTATGTCTGTCAATTGTTCAATGGTACAGTACTTAAGACATTTGGGAGTCTTGTTTGCCTCAGATTCATTTTTTTCTCTCACATGCAGTTTACATCTTTGATCTATTCCATCATAAATAATATAGGTTTCTCCAGTTTCCTTCTCTATTATATATCAGTTTGTGACAACACTGATTACACCTTCTATGGATCCCAGAAAGGGTCTCCATTTTTATACTTTTTATACACTCTCTATATGAAGTACACCACAATCCTATCCAGATCTTCTAAGACCTTTAACAGAAGGAAAATGGGGTTATTTTGTCAAGTAAGCAACTAACACAAATTTTAGAAACTCTCTTTCAAATAATGTAATCTCCTTAAATGTCAGTTGCATGCTTGGAAGGCCTTGCATAGATTATTCCTTACCCCTCATCTTTTATCTAAATTTAACTCTGCTACATACATCTCCACTTTTGCTGGAGACGTCAAGACAAAAACAATGTAGCAACATGAACTCATGTTCTAAAAGACTGCTCAGGAATTCAACTGTTTTGAACAGAATTTTGAGACTTTGCTAAGACATCTTTACATTTGGTTTCACTTGAACTGGAATTTTGTATAACTATGATCCCAAATTCTGTCACCTACCTCCTAGCTTCATATCATGCTCTTAGCAGCCAAAAAAGCAATTATACATCATTGGAGGCAACCTAATTCTTCTCAGTTCCAAGAATATTGCCACATTTTGCAACAAATCTATTATTTTAATTTTTTAATTGCAGAACATAAATGTAAAATAAACCAATTTTTTTGATAAATGGTCTCCTATAAGAGAGTTTCTTTCTCTGAACAGCAATACAACCACCACCAAACTCATCTGGAGAACCAAGACAGTTGTAAGATGGTGAAAGGCAGTAAAAAAAAAACATTCACAGAAGAAACTGTTTGCTGAATGTAAAAGTACGCAAATGAACCAAAACTAGGTCCACTAATATAAAATCGTTTAATCGATCTAAGCACTTTTGTCCTTGTCTAAAGATTTCACCAGAGATAATAAAAGACTTAAACTGCAGGTCATTATATACAAGCCTATATCCAATAAAAATGTACCATTCATCAAGAAAATAATTCAAACTTTTAAAGTGAAATGTCACTAAAAACTAACCACAAAAGATTATATTTAACACATAAATGCATCTGTAACAAACTGTAACAATTAGCAATCAGATACTGGCACAGTGGTTTGACTGAGCTAATTAAATTAGGTAATATGTTCCTGGAAAGATGTTGTCCGACCTATTTGGTGAATTCAGTAACAAATGAGATTCTCATAGGGAGAGTTGACAAACTTGTCTCTATTTTGAGAACAAAAACATCTGTTGTGAATATTGTTGACACGAAAACTATACAATATGGTATTACCCATGATAAACATGGAACAATGGCTATAGTTTCTTTGATATTTGGAATATGTTTTTTTACAGCAGACCACAAGCAAATACTAGGTGCACACCATAAGATTACCTAAAAAACGGATGACAATTTGAAAAATATTTTTGAAAAAGGAAGTAGACAGGATGAACATCATAGACGTTCAAAGATGCCTAAGTGTGACAGTTGTAAATACTGTAGATTCATCAGTGATAGGCCATATGTGATAGCTGAAGGTTCTGAGAAAACCATAACATGTCCAGGGTTTTACAGTTGCAACACTACAATAATAGTTTACATTGCAACATGCACAGCACATCCTGCATTCTATACAGGCAAAATGATTAGGATGTTAAAAGAAAGTATATACAGACATGTTTACGAGATCAAAAAAATCCACATTAACCAACTCTGTATAAATACAGACTTGAATGCCCTGGTTTCAATATTTTTTTTATTTTTCAGGACTGATAGCCTTTATGTTTCAGAACAAGAAGGCAATGGGGAATTTCTACTAGAACAAAAAGAGTTAAAATGGCAAATAAGACTTCTTCTTCTTCTTTCGGCTTTTTCCCAGTTAGGAGATCACCTGTCTGCTTATGATTGGCAGTGGAGTTTTATGGTGTCGAGTTGCCAGCCTGGCGCCCAACCTTCCACAGAAGGCACATGCCTGCACTCACGCCTAGGGTCAATTTAGAGTATCCAATCCACCTACAGCATGTCTTTGGGATGTGGGAGGAAACCAGAGCACCCAGAGAAGACCCACGAGAACACAGGGAGGACATGCAGACTCTGCACAGACTGAATCCTACTATTAAGCCAAGATTCAATTAATTACTTTCACTCAGTGTTCTGAAGTATAGATCCACTATGTTAGACTAATCATCAATATTTAAGAAATATTTAATATTTTTGGCTGTTGGTACCCCATGTGGTATCAAACACTGCACCTTGTGTCTGTGAAGAGAATATACCTTAACCACTGCGCCAATATCTGCTTGCTAATTGTTGCACTTTGTTACAAATGTATTTATGTATTAAATATGCTTTTTATTTTTAGTTTTTAGTGATGTCATTTTAAAAGTTTGAATTATTTTCTTGATGAATAGCGCATTTTTATTGAATATAAGTTGTATATAATGACTTGCAGTTTAAATGTTTTAATATCTCTGATGAAGTCTATACACAAGGACGAAAGCATAGATTGATTAAAAGATTTTATATTACTGGACCTATTTCTGGTTCCTTTGTGCACTTATACATTCAACAGGTTCTTACTGTGAATGCTTTTTTTGGCTGCCTTCTACCATCTCACAGCTGTCTTAGTTCGCTGGAGGAGTTTGGTGGTGGTTGTGTTGCTGTTCTGAGCTCTATTTTAACCTGCAACATCTTTGTGGTTACCAGAGTTTCTTTTTCTTCCAAGATTATTGAATCTGTAGCTTCTGACTACTTAATCTGTTGGTTTTTAGCCCGATAATTATTACACGTATGGACTGAAACTGCTGAGGTAACCTTCTTTCATATAGATGGGACATTGTCAGCATGTAATAAGGTTTCCCAATATTCTGTTGCAATTTCTTTATTTAATCTATCGTTTTTGTTTTATTTTTCTATGCTGCACTTGTAATGTTGTTTTTAATGGTTAATAACTGTTTTAGTAGAGCAGATTATCTAGTGACATTTAAAATATACTTGTAATCCATTTTATAAGAAGTTTAATACATAAGATGTTTAATCATCTGTTTAACATTAGCATACTGCTCACGTTTCATATTTATGAGCTCTATGACTCAATTTCAAGTATATGCTCATTTTTGCTGTTGCCAAAATTTGAAATTAAAAATAAAGGTATTCCAAAGAATCATTACTTGTGTTCTGCTGTAAAGAGCTGAAAACTGTATATGTTTGATGTATTATTGTTCAGTGCACTATTACAGACTGTTTGAAATTCTAAGCAATGATTTATGGTTATACTAACCAAGTTATAGAGTCTTCTACCATGACATATACTTTCCCACATCTGCAAGTTTTATTTATTTATTTGTTTGTTTATTTTTGTTTTGTTTTACATTAGAAATATCAAAATGATGTCTTCATTACATGCTTAATAATGTTCTTTCTTTGTAAGCCTGCATTCATCTCATTCTGCAGGAAAATTAACTTACAGGAATGAGAATGAAATAACATGTAGTCTACAGTTCTATCTGCTAACACTGAAACACAACTGCACTAAATCCTGTAAGAATTTAGGTTCGATAAAAGTTAGAGTATTCTAACAGGAAACAAATCCTCATCCAAGAAAAATGGAAATGAGTAATATAATTCTAAACAGAACAAGAATATGTACAATGTTAAGGCATTTTACAACAATAAAATTAAATAACCAGGTACCTAACTAACATTTCCAAATACGGAAATGCATTAATTTCTGGTTCTTACCACAGGGATGGACATTGCAAGGAGCAAATTCAGTGCTACGTGTAAAACTTCCAATCCTAGTTCTGTTTTTATATCCTCCACCACAAGATACTGAACAAGGAGACCAGGGACCCCACGGGGATGCTGGACCTAAAATGACAATAAATAAATAATCAGAGTAAAGAAACATTGAAGAGTTGAAACAAAAAACATGCGATTCCTGATGGATGAAAGGAGATCTGTTACCAATTACATTTTTTTCTTACAGAGATGAGTAATTTAAAAATATGCATTGAGAGATGTTTTCTGCTCATATAAAAATACAATCAGAATTTTTTCTAAAGTGAAATAAAGTCTCATCACATATTGTTTTTCTGAACATAAGATGTACATTATACAGAATTGTAACTGCAAGTAAGAATCGATCTGTATAAGTTCTGTAAATCAGTGAAAGTGCACTAGAATATATATATTTTTCTCTTTAAACAATTCTTATATGAACTCTGAAAGAAAAACAATATATTATGTAGTCCATCTTTTTCTGAAAGGCTTGATGTCAAATCATCTAATCACAAGTATATGCATTCAGATGGAAGGTATTAAGCCTCCACTGGAAATTCTGAATGGGTACTATAAGTCAGTGAACCAGTAAACATCAGCTGGGTTTGTTTGTCCTAAGATTTCTCTATGTGGAATTGTAAGCGCACAGTAGCTGAACACAGGACACTTGTTAATGCAGGCCTGTCATTCTGAATTATGGGTACTAGCTCTAAGAAAACATACGGGAAACTAATGTATATATTTAAATATATATATTGTTATACAGAAACTATTTGATCAGTATGACATTTTTAAAAAATTTACTTACTAGCCTTTGGTTCATGCAGATTTAATTTATCTTTTCAGTAAATAAGGATCAACTCTTATTTCCAGTAAAGTCATATACAAACTTTCACTGCTAAAGTAAATATCAATTCTGTATTAGTTCATGACATTTTAATGGGGTAGTAGTGCTTTTGGGGAACTTGTTGCAGCCTGTCCTTGAGAAACATCCCTCTGCTCACTGTTACAGTGTATTACACACAATTCATCAACAAAACAGAGGAAAAACAGCCTCTCTGATTCACAAATGACGTGACAAGAAATGGAGAAAAGTGAAGACTTTAAAAGTACAAGGAAAATCAATATAGCAAGATGAAAAAGTTCTCAGTTAAACAAAAGGAGGTAGAATATCAAAGGCCCAGATTTTTATCTCAGATATATAAAGGAACGGCAAGTAAATTCAGTAAAAAATGCATACAATTCTTTTATACTTTAGTTATTCACAGGAAACTAAGCTTATTGTGTTGGGTTGCAGAAGGACAGACACAATTTTACTTCATAAAGATAAACTGGGTATATTTTACTTCAGTAATACAAACATTGATGGGAAAAATATTTTAAAGACAACATAATAGACAAAATAATAAGCTCAGTGTAAAGCAGCTTTTATGATGTCTTTACTCTAATTCTTTAATGGCTGTCTTTTGGCTTTTCCCGGTTAGGGATCGCCACAGCGGAACTCCAGTTCGCTAATGATTGGCATTAGATTTTAACGAACGCCGAGGTGCCAACTCGACGTCCAACCTTCAATAAAGGCAAGCCCATTTACGCATGTCTTTCGAACGCCCATCCAACCACGGGGAGGTCATGCAGACTCAACACAGAAGGCACTCCCCACACTCCAGCCAAGAATCGAACGGGAGAACCTCTTGCTGTGAGGCAAGAGGTTCTCCCGTTAGATTCTCGACTGGAGAGCACCTTTTAAATTATTTTAACTTAAAATAAAATGTGCTTTAACTTGCTCCTAGATACCATACAGTGATTTGTTTACCTAATATCATGTGACTTTGTGCCTGATTTTGTTTCGGGACTAGGCCTTAGTTCTTCCACAAAAGATGGTCTTTTCATCTGTGTTGCTTAGTTTATGACTCTTAGTATTACATTTTTGACATACTACTACCCTACTGACAGTGCTTGTTGTTTATTTTGATCTTATTTCCGTTGATGCATACAAAACTTTTGCTATTTTATTTATATTTTAATTTGTACTCATTTGTTGATTTTCTCATTCCTTCCCTTGCTCCCGAATGTTGGCTCAGGTACTTTGTAGCAACATTTAGCTAAAAATTCATATTAATAAGTAAGGCATCATTCCCCTTTTTTCCATGTTCCTTAAGAATGGCTAATTTTTTGCTTTATGAAACACAAGAAATGCTGTTTTATCAAATACATTTAAACATCAGGAGCAGATTGGTGCAGCTGTAGCATTGTCGCCTCACATCAAGAGGTTCTCTGGCTTGATTTTTGGCTGGGGTGCCTTCTGTGTGGAATCTGTATGTCCTCCCTGCATTCGTGTGGGTTTCCTCTCACGGTACAAAGACATGCGTCTGGAGTGTTTCTCCACAGGTTTCCACTGAGAACTGGCTTCATTCCAAGTCAGAATTTCCAGGTAAACAAAATGCTAAATATTTTATTATTTAACAACCAGAAAGGAGAGACTCGACTGAATAATACCAAACAATTCACCAAAAAGTTCAGTCGGAGGCAGAAACCGCAACCACACAAAATTTATTTGAAGTAGATATTAATGCCAGCTGTAACTCAAATAAAAATGTTTTCGTTGGAGAAAGCTCTTTGGCTTCTTCAGATAATAAAGATGCAACTCAAAATACCATTTAAATACTAATCACATGAGATGTTGAATAGGTTAATTGATGAGCAATCATCTATTAAAGCAGCAAGGTGTAATATATACATGGGCTGTATTGCAAACAAAACAGTTTGACTGCCATACCAACATAAAACAATACATAATATAAAAATTGGTTGGTAATGTTTAAAAAGCAATAATATATAACATAATTATTTAATATTTAAAAACAATAAATAATAAACCCCAAACTGGCAAACTAGTTAAAAATATTTCAAATTGAATAGGTCATAACACATTTATATAAATATACATAGTATACCATAAAAATGTATTTTGTGTAAAAAAACATATATTGTTGCCATACTCGTGCAAAAAATGTCCAGTGTATACATCATACCTATTTTAAATGAACATTGATAAAAAATATAAACATTAGAAAAAACATGAGAAAAAAAGAACAACATAAAAAGCCTGTATACATATATAGTATGTGTACTTCACAACTTTGCTTCTCTTAGCTTGAGAAGAGTGACAATAGATATATTGTCATTCAATCCTGGTGTCCTGTTGGCTTCCAATATTATTTGCCAATAGGTTTCTCGGTACTCCAGTTTAGTTTCCCAAGGGCGACCCCTGGCTTCCCTAGGGAGGGTTTCCAAAACAAAAAAACAAAACTTTGCTCGGTTGCATACTAGTGTGTGTTTATATAGAGCATTTTTAGAGTTTTGTTTTTGGATTTCATACATGTGCTCATATATTCTACGTCTTAGATGTCTCTCGGTTTTTCCGATGTAGAACCCCACACATATCTGACACATGGCAATGTATGCTAGCCCTTGTGTATTACAATTGGAGTAAGAGGATGCTGTAATCCATCTATTCCTAGCTGAAATAAATATTTTCTCAGTTTGTGAAATGCTGTTACATTGTGAACAGGCCCCACACTTGAATGTGTCCTTGCGTTGGTTGGAAAATTCATTAACCAACCCTCCATGTTCAAGTATGGTTTTAATGTTGCTACCCTTCTGAAAAACAGTTTCACTGGCTTCCCTTTAAGGTTGGGGAGATCAGTAAAATCACTAAAATTCTCCCATTCTTTTTCTACTATATTTCTGATAATGCCAGCATTAACGTTGTAATCTGTAACAAAGGCTCTTTGTAGCCCTACTGATGTTTTTGGAACATTACTAGAACCCATTAAAGAATGTATATTCCCAATACCTAGAAAGGGTTTGTATTTGCTATTCCTACCTTCCCTCACCTCATTCTGTATGTTGGTGATGAAATCATCTGGGTATCCTCTTTCCCGGAACATTCTGGTTAATTTTTGGCACTCTAAGATGTAATCATGTTCATCAGATGTCATTCGGGATGCCCGAACAAAATGCGCCTTGACTATCCCCTTCTTTTGATATAGGGGATGGGAACTAGTGTACTGAATGTAGGTGTTGGAAAAGCTAGGCTTCCTGTATATAGTGGATTTGAAGCCTGTTTCATCAACATTTAAGGACACATCTAAATAGTTGACTTGCTGTGTTGTGACCTGATGGGTTAAGGTCAAGAAACTAGTACTTTGATTCAAATTTATCACAAAATCAAGTAGTTGCCCTTGGGTTCCTGTCCAAAAAATGCAGATGTCATCCAAAAATCTAGTGTATAGGTTCCAATATTTGTTAAATTTACTGTTGGTAACATATTTTTTCTCCCATACAGAAAGGACAATATCTGCATATGTGGGAGCACAATTGCCCCCATGGCAACACCAGTTACTTGTTTAAAGTATTCTTTTGAGAAGTATAAAAAAAATTGTTATGTAAAATTAAATCAGCCAGTTCCAAACTTAAAAAGACATCATTGTCCATAGTACCTGGAGTACTTCTAAGTGCTTCTTCCAACCAGGCTAAGCCTGTTTCGTGAGGTATGGTGGAAAAAAGATCTACTACATCAATAGTAAGAAATAGTAAATTGAGGACATTTAATTCAGGTGTTATTTTACCCAGAAATTCACAAGAGTCTTTTAATAAATACCTATTTTTACCCCAGATATGTTTTAGTTTCCAATCCAAAAAATTGGATAGGGACGAAATCTTGGAAACCTCAGAGGCCACAATGAGTCTTAGAGGGGGACTGCTGATATCCTTGTGAATTTTGGATACCCTGGGGGTTTTATTCTCCAAATATAAATAGATGTTGTAATCAATGACCCCTTGGTCAAATAAATCTTTGATAGCTATATCAATTTTTTTGTATGATATGTTTATCTCATTAATTGATACTTGACTGTATCAGGTGTCATCCTGTAGTATAGAATTCATTTTACCCTCATATACAATCTTGTCCATGAGGACAATACCACCCCCCTTGTCGGGCTCCATAACACAAACAGTAGAATTTTTGCTTAAATAAGTAAGTAAGGCTTGTTCAGACTCATCTAGGTTAGGTGTAAACTTCCTATATTTTAGTCTGTCCCTAATTTGTTTCTCAAGCCTCAATTCAAGATTTCTCAACTGGGGGAGGATAGGGGGATTGAAGGTATTGGATCTTCTAGGTACAAGGTTGTCCCCGTGGGTAGAATTGGTCCCTAATAAATTCTCCAAGTTGAGCTTCCTTATAAAGATTTTGAGATCCATAATGACCCGGGCTATATTACTGGTTTGATTGGGTACATATTTGAAGCCCTTAGTAAACAAACTGAAAAAAGTTTCTGTCACAGATAAGTTGCTATAATTAAAAATGTGAAAACCAGATCTACTAATGACTTCAAAGTTGTCTCCTTTTAGGCAGGCAATAATAGGGAGTACAGAGGTTACCAATTCTTGTTGTTGTTGTTGAATTTGTACTCATTTGTTGATTTTCTTATTCCTTCTCTTGCTCCCGAATGTTGGCTCTGGTACTTTGTAGCAACATTTAGCTAAAAATTCATATTAACAAGTAAGGCATCATTCCCCTTTTTAACATGTTCCTTAAGAATGGCTATTTTTTTGCTTTATGAAACAAGAAATGCTGTTTTATCAAATACATTTATACATCAGGAGCAGACTGGTGCAGCTGTAGCATCGTCACCTCACATCAAGAGGTTCTCTGGCTTGATTTTTGGCTGGGGTGCCTTCTGTGTGGAATCTGTATGTCCTCCCTGCATTCGTGTGTGTTTCCTCTCACGGTATAAAGACATGCATCTGGAGTGTTTCTCCCCAGGTTTCCACTGAAAATTGGCTTCATTCCAAGTCAGACTTTCCAGGTAAACAAAATGCTAAATATTTTATTATTTATTTAACATTTCGTTTACCAGGATAAGTCCAACTGGACAACAGGTGTCCATTTTCAATTGAGTCCTGGGGAGAAAAGCTCCAAGGAAGTAACAGTGTGAATACACACGATTGATAACAAGAAAGTTAGCATACAGGTAAAAAACAGTTAAATGCAAAAACAATCACATCGTACAGTCAGGTTACATGTCTACAATAACAGGTTACATGTCTACAATAACAGGTTACATGACTACAATAACAGTACAATCTGTGTAAATAAGATAATCAGGAGTAGGTCGATATTTACTATATTTACAAGCAGTACATTGCAGGTGACAGTATGTTGAATGCATTGGAGGCTTCAGCGGGTAGTCTGCCTACAGGGCAGTGAGGATTCAGGGGGGGGTTCTTTGCAGTTATAGACAGGGTTAGCAAAGAAGTGTGATCTAAGGAGGACTTTGAATGTGCTTGTGTGATTTTGTAGTCTGAGTTCAGGTGGGAGGGTGTTCCATACTTTTGCAACCTCGTAAGAGAATAGGGCTTCTCCAGAGTTGTTCTTACATGGATT